>NC_136266.1:141570390-141795390 GCF_964187855.1 Myxine glutinosa | reverse complement strand
CATACATTCCTTCCACGTGTTCATCTTTTCCTTCAGTCCACCCATACTTTCCGCAATCAACACCAGATCATCTGCATACAACTCCCACGGTAAACCCTCCTTTACGTTCTGAGCCAGCACCTCCATCACAGCTACAAATAGTAGTGGACTTAGTACCGACCCCTGATGCACTCCCACCTTCACCTCAAACTCACCACTGTTCCCGTCCTTCGTCCTTACAGCTGTGCGCGCTCTTTTGTACATTGCCATCACTACTCTGATCAATCATTCCTCCACTCATAACTTCCTCAATGCCCATGTCAATACTTTGCGTGGAACCCGATCGAATGCTTTCTCCAGATCAACAAACCCAAGAAACAACTTCTTCCTCTTCTCCATGTACTTCTCCTGCAACTGCCTCACAATGAAAAGCGCGTCTGTCGTTCCTCTTCCTGGCATAAATCCAAACTGCATTTCGTCGATCTTCACTTTCTTCCTTATCCTCCTCTCCAACACCCTTTCCAATACCTTCATTCCATGCTCCAATAACTTTATCGCTCGGTACGAGCCACACTCCAGAGGGTCACCTTTCCCCTTGTATAGAGGGACGAGGGTACTCAGTTCCCAATCCACTGGAATGCGGCCTTCTTTCACCACCAGATTACAGATCTCTGTCATTCTCTTCACACCCCAACTTCCTGCTGCCTTCAACATATCTCCCACAACTCCCGTCGGCCCTCCCGCTTTTCTACCCTTCATTGCTTTTATCGCTTCCTCAACTTCCTTCTCAGTTATCTTCTCTGCCGGTCCTAAAACTGGGTTACTCTCTATGTTGCCATCCCATTCATTCTCTGTATTCAACAGCATTTCCATATATCTTTTCCATCTTCCTTTAATTCCATCTGGGTCGACAACGATTTGTCCCACTTCATCCTTCAAGCAGCTCACCCCCATCACATCACACCTCTCTTTCGCTATCTGCTTTGCAATCCTAAATACCGCTCTCTGACCCTCTTCCGAATCCAAGCGTTCTCCGAACATTTTCCTACATGCCTCCTGCGCCTTTGCTCCCTCTTTCTTTGCAGCCTTCCTGGCTGCCTTATAACTTTCATGCTCTGCTGTTTCTGCTCCCGTACCCTTCGCCTTCTGCCACTCCTTGAACTTCTTCCTCTTCTCGTCAATCCTCTTTCCAACTTCATCATCCCACCACCATGTTTCCGAGTGCCTCGGTGGTCCTTTTGTCCATCCACATACCTCACCAACGGCTCCCAACAGACTAGCTTTCATTGACATCCAACTACTTTCAAGCTCAACCACATAATCCTCGACCCTACTCAGCCTCTCTTTTAATGCCTCCCTTACTGTCCCCTCTTTCAACCTCCACACCTTCATTCTCGGTTGGTACTTCACCCGCCGAGCTCTCCTCGCACCTTTCACCCTTACGTCGCAGACAACCAAGTGGTGCTGTGAAACAGCCTCCTCCCCCGGGATCACCTTTGTGTCTCGGAGGTGCCCCCTATCTCGCCTACGCACCATCAGGTAGTCAACGGTTGTCGTCGACCCACCTGACGTGTATGTAACAAGCTTATTATCCTCTTTCTGGAACTGAGTATTACAAATCAACAAATCAGCTCCATCAGCAAACTCCAAAATCCTTTCACCTTCTCCATTTCTCACACCATATCCGTAACCCCCATGAACTCCGTCAAAACCATCCATACTCCTTCCCACATGTCCATTTAGGTCTCCTCCTACCACAACAACTTCCTCATCTTTCACGTTTTCCATCAGCTTCTCTATCGCACACCAGAACTTATCCTTCTCTTCATCGCTCCGACCAACCTGCGGAGCATATCCCGAGATGACGTTCACCATGGTCCAACTATCAGGACATCATAATTCATGTTTACTAATGACAAACTTATTTAGCTTCTCAAGTAAAAGTGGACTTGACACAAACAGTGGATTGTCAGCAAAATGATGTCAGGAACCTCACCTCCTTCCAAATACTCAAAAACGAGGACCACGTGGTGACTGTCTCGTTTTTGCAGTGGGAAGTCGATCAAATGCACTGAAGGGAAACAAGATAGTGGAAGGATTAGTTAATATGGCATAATAATCTAATGGCATAAGAATATATATATATTTTCTGTTGATAAAAACATAGAAACATATACCGACACAAATCATATGAACACACATCAACAAACACACATACACAGATGTACTATGTGCAAGTAAGTACTCGTAAAATCTATGATATTTAAAGTTATAATCTTAACTTATAAGCAATTGACTGATTTTTCCAACTGCCTGGATAATAAGCTGGGCACCGACTTTCATTGAGGTTTTGATCCTTTCAGCCCAGAACCTCTCCAAACGACAGATCTACAACCCTGGCCGCAGGTCCACATCAGCAGATTGCTCAACATCAATGGATTAAGACTGCTAAGAGCTTTCGTCATTTTTCACGATCCTGAGCTACATTCTGTGCCTCACACCATGATAGAACCAACTCCTCCAGATCAGTTACCACAGTCCTATGCCAAATTGATTTTGACCTGCCTGGTTCCCTCCTTCTTGGCCCTGTCCATCCGAAAGCAACATTGGGGATTCAGTCAGGGAACATTCCAAGCACGTAGCCAAGCCATTGTAGGCCGCGACACTTAATTTCAAGGGCAATGCTGCAGCAACCGGTTTTTTCATACAAGTCTTTGTTGGATATCTTATTTTGCTAGAAGACGCCGCAGATTTTCCAAAGGCATCCAGTGTGGAAGGATTCCACCTTGCCCATATCTGACTTAATTACCTGCCAGCACACAGAGCGACACAGAAGAACAGACTTGGCATTGCTGTTATAAAGTCGTATCTTTGTCTTCAGGCAGTACTGCTTCGACTTCCAGATAGAATGGAGTAAAGCAAATGCATGACAAGCTTTGCTGAGTCTTGCCTCGATGTCTTTCTTGGCTCCATTGTCTTTGCTGACTAGACTGCCGAGGTATGTAAACTCATCTACACTCTCGGGCTTCTCCATTTACAGTAATGGATGCAGGAGGTACGGTGTTGATGCTGATCACCTTGGTCTTGGTGGTATTGACATTAAGATCTGTCCTTCTGGTAAAGCTAGCTGGCCTGTCAGTTTGTCCTTGCAAATGCGTCTCCCTTGATGACAAAACAGCGAAATCGTCAGCAAAATCCAGACCTTCAAGTTGGGTGGAAACGGTCCGGTCCACTGGATGCTTCTAGGTCTATCTGATGTGGTGTTCCTCATGATACAGTCGATAGTAATCAGAAAGTGGATAGGTGATATAATACAACCTTGGCGAACTCCATACTCTACCGGGAACCACCGTGATAAGGAAGTGTTCAGGATGACACTGCATTCAAAGTGTTCATAGAATTTGCTGATTAGAGTGATCATCTTCTGTGGAATTCCATAAGATCTCAGGAATTTCCACAGGCTTGCTTTCTGAACAAGATCAAATTCCTTCTTGAATTCAATGAAGTTGATATAAAGAGGTGCATTTCATGCGAAGCATTCATATTACTATTATACGAGTATTGATATATTCTATTACAATCAAACTTCAATAAGTTTGAGTGAAATCCATGCTTACCAATATTTAGGTGACGAAGGCCCTCCATCACCCCAAATTCATGGAACAGCTGCAAAAAAAAAAAGGAGAAAAGAGAGAAAAGTATACAAATTCCTTCTTTCAGCTGGATTCAGGTTAAGCCACCCCATCACAATAACCACGAGATTGTAACTCTCACACAGAGACGCACAGCCTCAGGGGCCAAGAGACAAAGATGTATCACAGACAAAGATTCTACCAGGACAATTCAGAGGTAAGTTAAACTGTGTTGCTAGTTCAACAGTTAAAAACACCACAATCTCAATATAAACACAAACTTACCATTGGTGCATCTTCCAAAGATTTCGCCTTCTTCAAAGCAACCTGAAAGAGGCGACAAGAGATCGTATTACAACATCTGTTACAATGTGGGAAAATGGGTAAAATATATGATATTGGTGTGTCGTGATGCACAACCATTATAATTGTATATAGTGAAGGCAACGTCGGAGATAAATGACAGAGAGGAACAATTTCACATCGACGGATTTTTTTGTTTGTTTTTTTGTATACAAGATCACGGCTCGTGAAAGAGCTAACATTAATCACATAAAAAGTCAAACTGACACAAACCAACACATAAAACACAAAATAAGTGGAGCGGAAGACAAGATGGGGAGAGGGCGAAGTACACAAACACAACATTTGAGAGCAGGGACATCGAGAGAACTGTGGGAGGGAGAGGGCTTGGGGGCAGGTGGGAGAGGTATAAAACATATGGACACTGCAAGGACTTCCAGGAAAGAAGTTGGAATTTCGAAAAGGTGTATCTGGGGTGAATTAGCGGGGGTAGAAAAGATCAAGGATTTGGATGGGGGAAGATAAGATATGGTGGTGAACAGCTGTTTTAAAGACCTGGAGGGAGGAGTGGAATTGAAGGGAGTGGGGGAGTTTGTTCCAGAGGTGGGAAAAAGGGGAATAAAAGAGTGAAGGTGAGCAGAGAGCCTAGATTTTGGCAGTTTAACCATAAGAGGGTTGCTGGCAGATCTTGTGCGACCTGTAGGAATATTTAGGGGACAGAGCACAGAGAGAGCTGGGGAAGTAAGGCCGGAGAGGAATCGGTAGAAGACAGAAAGACCACCAACCTGCCTGCGGTGAGTGAGTGAAAGGCCCTCGGAGTTAGCTTCATCGCAGGAGATTCCAATGATTCTGAAAGCTTTGGTTTCAACAGCGTGAAGTCGAGCTAGGTGTGAGGCAGGAGCACTGGCCCAGAGGGGGAGGAACAGTATCCCATTGAGCTGCGGATGAAAGCCTTCTATGTGGTAAGAAGCTCAGGTGTGCCAAGGAAGGACTTCGCACGACGGAGGATGCCCAGTTGGCGACTGGCTTTGGAGGCCAGCTTGGAAATGTGGTTTTCCCAAGAAAGATCATGGCAGATAGTGAGACCCAAAAGCTTGAGCGACAGAACTTCTTGGAGAGGATTGTTGAGAAAGTAGATGGGAGGGTTTTCCAGTCGGTCTTTTCGGAGAGACATAGTAAGAGTGTGAGATTTGTCAGGATTGAAAGACATGTTCCACTTGGTTGACCAGTCTGTGATTTTGTCCAGGTCTGCAGAGAGTGAGGAGCCTGCAGACTGCCGATCTGAGGGATGAGGAATGGAGCGGCAGAGAGTGGAGTCATCAGCAAAGAGATAGAGAGGATTTTCCAGAGAGTCGGAGAGATCATTGATGAAGACCAGAAAAAGCACAGGGCCCAGAACACTACCTTGGGGAACTCCAGCCAGAACAGCAAGGGGCGATGAGAGAAATCCATTCAGGGCCACACGTTGACTATGACCAGAGAGGAAATCTGCAAGCCAAGCATGGAGATTTCCATGGATACCATAGGAGGAGAGTTTGGTAAACAGAGCTGGGTGCCAGACCATATCGAAGGCACGTGATATGTCAAGGGAGACAGCTCTGATTTCCTGTTTGGGATTTAGGACCTCCATCCATTGTTGAGACAGCAGAAGCAACATGTCCAGAGTAGAATGACCTGATCTGAATCCAAATTGATGATTGGAGATCAAGCCATTGGAGAAGAGGAAGGATTTGATATCCGAAGCAATGATGGATTCCATGACTTTGCTGATAATTGGGAGTAGTCCGATTGGTCTGTAGTTGCAAGCATCTGTTTTTGCACCTTTTTTGTTTAAAGCGGTAATGTTTGCTGATTTCCAAGATGCTGGCAGATGACCTTGAGCAAAAGAGAGGGTGAAATGAACAGAGAGAGGGTGAGATAGAGCGGCAGAGCAGGATTTTAGGACCCGTGGGCTGATGCCGTCTGGTCCAGTTGCAGAATCAGAGTCGAGGTTTGACAAAAACTTCTCCACCTTGTCAGGAGAGAAGGACACAGAGTCCAGGAGCAGTTGGGTTCGACTGGGTAAGGTGGGAACAGAATACGATGATAAAAAGGGGAATAGGTAAACAATTGCATCAACACACCACAAGTGAATCTCGCCTAGTGTTAAGAATGTGAAGGACAAAACATTGAGGTACCAGGGATGAGGGAGCAGAAGGGGGGGTGGAGGGCAGTGATGGGCATCAAAGTGTTAATTGGAGGAAAAAGAAAAGAAAAGCAATGGTAGGAATGAAGCCCCCTCAACTTTGCATCAAGGGGTTTTCCCCATTATTTTTGGTGAGATTTCTGACACACAACCATCATCTGTCAGAGATCACACATTATTTGTTCATTGTAATCACATCTGTGATGTAATGTTCTACAGGTGATGTGGGGCCTGCAAGTCAAAAGAAAAAGCATCGTTCATCTCCTCAGAAAAAGAGAAGATAAATTCAGATGCAGGTGAATTTCCCGATCCCTTTGCTCTCGTCCTACTTCCATGTGTCTCTCTCCGGTGTGTCCCTCTACACTGCTTGCTATCTGTATTTTCCACCGTGTTCAGTTCTGTGTTCTATCTCGCTCTCACACGAGCTGTTCCATCTCCCAGAAAGTGAAATGAAGGCACACGAAGTATCACAAGCTTGTACCTCTTTTGCAGAGATGACATTCTTTGCTTTGTAAACGTATCCAAAATGTCCATCTCCCATTTTGGAGACAACTTTCCACCTCTTGACCTGAAAACAAAGGCACATAACAGAGCTTCACAACAGTGCTTCTGAAATAAAATTGAAACAACAAAGAGCAATCAGAGATTGCAGACCCTCACCAGGACGTTTTTAGTGGTTTTTAAGGCTTTTGTGTCAAAAAATATGGTGGCCAAACCTCGTGACCGATGACGTCATCTTTTTTTTCTCCACCAATTTATCCCTGGATGACGCTCAAAAAATTACATTTGTTTTGAAAAAAAAAATTAAACATTGGATGACGTTTTGTACTTTTCGAATTTTGACGTCATAACGGAGGTACCCATAACATCATCATTAACATATTGTTACGTTTATGGGGAGTAGGTGAAAGAATACCGTAGGGGAGGTAGAATTGTACAGGAAGTAGCATGGACCGTGTGATGGGCAGAACAATTTCGATGGAATAAGTCGGGAAAACGTAGCTGAAGGTTGTTTAAATGTTCATCACATGAGGGGTGGTGACATGCTAATTATCTCTCAGGTTTAGGGCTAGTTTTCTACTGTGAGCCACACCCTCTGCAAATTTTCCCAAACATTTTTGCTGGCACGGCCGGCCATGGAAACCAACCCTTAAATTACAACAACCCTGGAAAAAGCCAAGCAGGGCCAGCGATATGATCCTGGCCGAACTGATCCCACACTCATGGACCAAATAAGGCAAAAGACCCGCCCAGTAGAGGCGGAGAATCAATCGGAGGAGAAGAAGGCCGGCAGGCCACGCCCCGAGGTACGCGATTGGCCTGTAGAATGTGGGCGGGGAGAACTGAGAGGGATGTTTGATGATTGGATCTCAGTCGTGAGGAAGAAGAGTGCGTCAGCTGCTCGGGATCGGAGAAGAAGGTCTCGCCATCTTTGGTACATGTGCTGAAAGAGAGCGATGTGCTTATTATCTTGGTATTCTCACGAGGGAGAGCGTTTTTTCTGGACTGACGTGAGGGAGGTTTTGGCTGTGGTGCTCTTCCGGAGGCAGAGGAGGCCGCGAGCGAGGCAGTGAAGGAGAAAGGGGGCCGTCCTCACGAGCTTACCACACTGCCACACTGCCACAGGCTCCATAGCTTTGATTTTGAACATCGTCACCGCCACCAATCTCAAAAGGGCCATTTGAGACACAGATAAGTGCCGGCACGCAAACGGATTTTATTTTCATTTTATTTTCCCCAGTGTGTGTTGTGCGAATCAGTGTGTGGAGGCGTCACAGAGTAGGGAATTCGTTTTACCAAAACATTTATTTCATCCGCATTTTATTTTCATTAAACCATTGTGTTGCATTTTACTGTAATGTTTATTTGTTGTGGTTCCAGAATAAACTCGTGTGTTCCGTTCAGGAAAACATCTTGCATCTCTTCATTCCCGCTCGTGCCAAAAATAACCGTCATCATCGGGAGGTCACCTCACAGTTAAAGCTGGTTCAACCATCCGTCTCGGCTGACATTAATCGCCAGACACGCGACAATATGTTATTCTGCAAGTAGAGTTCTTTGCAATGAGCCATGTCTCAATTTTTTCCAAACAGCACTTTCAGAGATATAGAAGTGCAAAGCTTTTCGGTTTTCCCAAGATGGCGCCCATACCACAAGACATATGACGTCATAATTATCATTTTAAAATCCTACAAAAAGGAGGAGGTGCAGCTTTGGTGAAAATTCCCTTTCAATCGGACCAACAGTTGCAGAGAAAATCATATTTCTTCTGTGCGGACAGACAGACAAAGTACCAAATTGGGAGATCGCAAAATCGTCGACAGAACCACTGTGCGTTTGTGTACTTGAATTTAGCTGTCATTACTTAAAAACAGAGGAATATCATCGGTAAAAAGTGAAATACAATACGTGAAGTGGCGACATTAGGAGCGCATCCCAAGCTTATCCTATTAATGCTAATGAGAACTGGAACGACACTCTTCGACGTCATGACATCGACCAATACACCTCCACCCACATTCTTACATCATTACACATACAGTGCTTGTACCAAATTTGATATAAATCCATTCAGCTGTTCTCTAACATTACATTTTTACCTGACATGACCTATGACCTCACCAAAATCACAAAATTCTCAGAATTGATGCCAAAATATAATCAGTTCATCTTTGCATCATTATATATACGTATACAAAGTTTGGGCAAAATCACATCACCAATTCACAAGTTGGAACAGTGACAGTTTTTTTTACTTAATGGGACCTCTGACCTTTGACCTCGTGAACCCAAAATCTAATCAGTTCATCTTTAACTCATTATACACACCTGTACCAAGTTTGACTGAGATCCCTTCAGCCATTCTCAAGTTAACGTGATAATGAAATCCTATCACGGACGGATGCACGGACATACGGATGGTCATATGGACGGACAACCTGAAAACATAATGCCTAGTCGGTGGAGGCATAAATATCGTTTTGATTTACGTTGTTTTGATAATCGGCGCACTTTTCAGGAATGCATCCCGACACAAACCGAGCAATTACTGTAAAAAGGTAATCAAATGTCTTGCTTACCACGACCTGCCCCACATCGTACTCTGTATCCTCATCACTGGAAGTACTCTCATCATCTTCACCATGACGGAGAGAAGATGCTGGAAAGAAGAGGCAAAATGAACATAAAACAGATATTGTGAAAAAGATCAATTGACAGAATATCACCGTGTTCAGATGTGTGTGCATTGTGGAAATGAGACATCAATTTCATAAATTACATTTCATCTTTGTCTTCTTCTTTGCCAGCCAGGTGTTCACGTACCATATCCCTTCGTAAGAGATCATGGGCTCAGAACATGCAGAATTTACCCAAGTCTTTCAGGAACTAGTTGGCAAGGCCTGACATGATTGTAGTGGGTAAAGGCAGGAATTTGTAATTTGCGCAGGGTGCCGGCGTTGACTTGCCAACTCTTCATGAAAGACACTGAGATGTTTAATGTCTCCAAACTAATCCTACCAGACAGAATACCCAGCACAAGGTCCATCTGATGGACCACACATTTGTGACCAAACACACTACCTGTGAAGCACCATTTGATTTTATGGAACAAATGGAATTGCCAGGAAGGATATTGATCAGGCCATGCTTTCCACAGTTGGAAGCGAGGGGAAGCTGACATTTCTGGCATCAACCCTTCGTCGGACCAAAAAAGCCAAAAACAAGTACAGATACATTCAAAGTACACCACCCCCATTCCAAATAATTAAATATCCTCCAGCTCGGCAATGCCGGGGCGCCTTTGGCACCTAGCAATACTGCAGTGCAGCACAGAGAGACTGTATTGGGAGGGAGAGATGTACAATAATTGATTGATTAATTGCATAATTAAAATCAACAAAAGATTATCACAAAACATTTTCTTAATCAATTGGCTAATAGCATAACTAAACCTCTCGTGCTTCATCCGAAGATGTATCTTTAAGAAATTTAATTTAATTAGTCATCAATAAAAAATGAAAAAATTCATTGATTAATCAATAAATAATTCATCGATTCAATGAATGAAAATGAATGAATGAATGATCGTTTTAAGGCCATTTTCCCCGCTAGAGCAGGGGTTAGCCTTGCGGGCCCCATGACAATCATGGTTCCCTGTTTGAGGCAATGTTTTTATGGCCGGATGCCCTTCCTGACGCCAACCCTTGGTCACGCTCTTACGATGCGCAGGGATATGGTGTACCTATTCTAAACAGGGGTACACACCGTGATCATTCATCCCAGCATGCTGGTACTCAATTTGCCGACCTCGGAAGGATGACAGGCTGAGTCAACCCCCCTGGCGTTAATTCAGCGATCGACCGGGATTCAAACCTAGGATCCTAGGATCCCAAGCCGGCACCCTAACCGCTAAGCCAACACCAGGCTTGGTTAATTGATTCAATGAAAACCACCGTTTAGAGGCCATTTTTCCCCGCAAAGCGGGGGTTGGCCTTTTCGGGGACCGTGGTAGTTGTTGTTTTTTGGTCCCCTTTTTGAAGCAATGTTTTACAGCCGGATGCCCTTCCTGACGCCAACCCTTTTTGCCGCCTTCAACGACAAACAGGGAATTACCAGTGAACTGGTACTCAATTAGCCGACCTCGGAAGGATGACAGGCTGAGTCAACCCCCCTGGCATTAATTCGGCAATCGACCGAGATTCGAACCCAGGATCCTAGGATCCTAAGCTGGCACCCTAGCCGCTAGCCCAACACCAGGCTTGATGTTGGTGATTTGGTAAATCTTGATGATTTACAACACACTTGTAAATGAGACGATAATTTATTTTGTGAAAAGATTAACTCTCAACACTCACCGGTTGGTGGCTCTTCCTCAACAGATTCATCACGATCACATATCATTTTAGGCCCAGCATTCCTGCAGAAAATAAAGATTTTGTAAAGCTGTCATTAAATAAATGTCACAAATAAGAAACAATGTGAATAAAAATGCAGTCAGGCAGGTGAATATCAGACTGCATCGAGTCTTTGTGTTTTCTACATTCAGACAGCAAACACCACTACACTGTGCTAGTGTGCTACCCTACCAAGTATCTTCAAACACAGTTGACAATGAAGCCAATAAATGTCACGTGGTAAAGAGGGGGGTTTTTCACCAAAGAGTTTTTATTTTTAACCACATTTTTTTCTTTCCCCTTCGTGTCATAAGCTCCGACACTCACCTCTGAGCTGTCTAGAGTGGGATTGAATCCCGGGTCAACAATATACTGTCATCCTGGTAATTCACAGACAGGACGATTCATTGAAGTGTGTGCCGTCCTTCGGATGTACGTTAAACCTGCCTATAAATGATGCTTTCCACAGCCATGTGCATTATACTAAAGAAGATTTATCTGCACCTCAAATGAGCAAGTGCTTTAATGGAGAGTCGAAACAGCCCAACATTTCATCAAAATGCAAATTTCAAATACGGTACTCACTTCCAGCAATCCTCCACATTAGTGAGCGCTGACTTTGAAAGTCCAAGATTGGATGGACGAGGGAAGTGTAATGCATATACTGCATCTAAACTTTCAGAAGTTTAAACTAAGAACGAACTGGAGGAGTGATAGGAACCCAAGAGTGGATGTGAATGGGAAAGTGTCTGCCTGGAAGGATGCAAGTCATCGAGTACCTGAAGGATCAGTACAAGGACCGTTATCATTCGTGACTAAACCGACACCCATCACTGGCTTTGCTCGTGGGGAGGGTGACTGTGACACCCTGCCAGGACTAAAAACAACACCTGACAAAGGGTGGAGGAGCTCCCTTCAGGAGCCAACGGCCTTCCAGTACGGATATGGGGTCTTTTGAAAGACACCCAATGGGGGTAGGAAAATTAATTTTTCCACTGGCCTAGTTACCCCCGCCTGCACAGTGGTCCTGTGAAGAGGTTTCCTCGTTTCAGAACTAGGTGAAGGTTTTGCCAGTTTTTCCTCTTCTTTTTCCTTGTAGCTCTTTACATGTAGTGACTTTCAGCTTTGTTTTGGCAAAAGTTTTCTTTTGCCTCCGTCCTTGAAGGTGGCCGGAGGCATTATGTTTTCGGGTTGTCCGTCAGTCTGTCCATACGCGCTAAAGCTCGTTTTTCTCTGCAACCACATGCATGATTGAAACGAAACTTTGAGGGTAGGAGTGGCACGGCACCCATGCAGAATGTTTTTTATGATAATTGTAACGTCTTAGGTCACACAGCCATCTTGGATAAAAAGCAAATAACTAAAAAAGTATTTCTCAGAAACCGCTGAATGGAAAAATTTGAAATCTGGCACATTGTCAAGTACTCCCAATGGGGAACAAAAGCATGATAATGATATCATTGGTGAAGTGGAATACCAGCCAAAAATGTTTTAATTGAATTCCTTATCCGAAAATTCTGCGCATGATCTAAGACCCATTTGTATTGAAATATTAAATTTGTGACATCATAGGTCACATGGTTTGGCAGCCATATTGGATTACACCTAAAACCTTAAAAAAAACATCTTCTCCCAAACCACAAAAACAATTGACTCAAAATTTTACGTGTGTCATTGACTAGGCATGACGATTAAAAGATGATCAAGAAAACATCATTGGTCACATGGTATGGCAGCCACACTGGATTGAAAGAAAATATTAAATATTTATATCCCTGAAAATGCTCACCATATCGATGCAAAATTTTACAAATATCACCTACACCTACCACCATTGTTGCATATAGTTTGAAAATGACGATGTCGTAGGTCACGTGGTTTGGCAGCAATCTTGGACAGAAAAACGAACCTTATCCGATCAACAGGAACCTTATCCGATTGTACGACCAAACCTTATCAGATTGTTGGTCTACGCGGAGGCATATTGTAGAGTTTGGTGAGCAGGGCGGGGTGCCAGACCGTATCGAAGGCACGAGATGTGTCAAGGGAGACAGCTCAGATTTCCTGTTTGGCATTGAGGACCTCCATCCATTGTTGAGACAGCAGAAGCAGCATGCCCAGAGTAGAATGACCTGGTCTGAATCCAAATTGATGATCAGAGATCATGCCATTGGAGAAGAGGAAGGATTTAATATCAGAAGCGATGATGGATCCCATGGTTCGTCAACCACTTTGTGAGGTACAAGGTGGATCGGGGATAATGAGAAAATACGTCAATGAATTCCCTCGGGGGACAAAGGGTGATAATAAATCTTCTCTTTATTAAAGGTAAGATGGTTATTAAAGGGGTAGTTGGAAGGGATTTCATTTGAATCTCAGGCTAATGGGCTAGGGGGGGGGAAGTATGACCCATTTGGCTCACTAGCGTCTGACTGTCTGCTTTTGAGAAGCTGTTGACAAAATCCTTGTTTGACCTTGCATCAACATTCTTTCTTGATGAGCTCCCTGCCTGTCGAGTCTTTCTCCTTGCTGCAATCTGTCAAACTGGGGAAATGTTTTCAGTTCCTTGTTCTTTGAAGTGTATGAAGCGGAATACAAGTTGTGATTCCTTGAGATGATGTTGGTGCTGGCTGTGTGAGAACCAAAATGGTGCTACTTGCTTAAGCGCCCATACCTCCCATGCATTTATCCTTAGCTATCAATAAACCTCTTGTACATTGTCCAAGTATTGAGATGAGGTGCTTATAAAACCCACGCCACACGCACCACATAACCTTGCATCTTTCAGCGCATACATCTCAGGGCTGTATTGTGTGGTGCCTGTTGTGGAGCATCAACAAATGACACAAGACCTCCAACATTTCTTTTCAGAGCTAGGCACCACACAATACACACCACGACAGCACACCTCTCACTTGCACCACGCATCCACCTGCATCGACACCTCGTTGAGCCCAATGGGGCCAAACCTATTTACATGAGGGTAGGAACGGGTTACCAACACGCACCGACTTCTTCCTTTATGTCCCCTTTTCTTTCTAATTTCCCCGGATGAACGAGGCACCTAACTGTATTTTGTTTAAAGCCGGTTGTACAAGGGGCTTCATTGAATTCTAGGGAAAGGACTGTTTCTTATGTGACGCTACATTCTCTTGTAAATACGTACCTGTTTAATGCAAGATTTGTGGTTTCAAAACCTGCTCGATTGTCTCTTTCCTTCATTGGTTAGATGTTGGGTACAGTAAATAGAAGGGAGGATATACCACACTGATTCACAAAGCTAATCTAGGACATTCTTACAACCTTATACTTCATCTTCTTCTTCAGATACCTTTCCCTTATTTTGGAGACTGGCTGTGGGAACCGGTGTGGCACAAGGTTTTCATGAATCGGTTGACAAATCGTTTTGTTGGCTGGCAGGAATTTGTAATTTGTTAAGGGTACCGGCGATAACTTGCCAATTCTGTGCAAGAGACGTGATGGCATCTAACGTCTACCAACACGCCTAGCGCTGGCAGATGGTCCTCTAACTTCATGCCCTTTCGTGGGACAATATACACATCGATGCCTCGCCCTTCATGCAAAACACCAGGATGGCCGTTAATATCTGAGAAAGATTCTAATCCAGGCTAAACAACTCAGGGCAAGCACCTCAAAGCAATGCCTCAGCCCAGAAACATCCAACCAATGGTCCAGGAAATATTTAAGGAGCAAAATGTGATCGAGATATGTGACAGTGTGAGCTTCATTTCCTTTGGGGAATACCATTTATATCGGAAGTAAGTTTAATGTCATGACATTCCAAAGGGATATTTTCTCATACTCACATGCTATGTACAACAAAGCCACATGGCTTCTTGTTCTTCTTCTTCTTCTTATCACGTATGCAGCCAAAACGCCTAAGTTGAAAAGAATTGAAAAGTCAGTTACTTGTACATTTTTTGCGGTAGATATATCCAAAAACAAGTTTAAAAAGTCAAGAGGAGGAAAAAAAAATTATTCACTTCAGACGCTTCCAACAACTGCTTTTCTTGGTCTTGGATGAAAAAGACTTGTTCATCTTTGGTTCCCTGCAAAATAACAGAACTCAGAAATGTATATCAGAAATACCATCCGATAATAACTCAGAAATAACAGAAATGTGTATATATATATTTATATGTATACACAGTATACATATAAATATATACACAGTATACAAATGTGTATATCTGTATACACAGCAGACCTTCTGACTTACAAACCCAAACCTGCAACTAACCATGTCCCACTGGTAACCACCTACTCTCCTACCTCATCCCAATTGCCAAGTATTCTGAATAAGGCCCTTCCTCTCCTCCATCAATCAGAAACACTCAGCACCACATTTCCTCAACCTCCACTAACATCATTTTGACGTGATCGGACATTCAGGGACCTCTTGGTAAAAGCAAAGCACCCACAGCCCCACAACAAAGAAACTAGGATCCCTGGCTTCTATAAATGCACAGCAAACAAATGTATTATTCACAAGCATTTATGAGAAGGAAACAAATTTTGTAGTTCTAGCACTGGCCAAAAATTCCCCATCACCTCCTATATGAACTGCAAATCTACATGGGTCATATACCTAATCACTTGCCAAAAGTGCACCAAACAACATGTTGGAAAAACTGAGAATACACTCCACACACGCTTTAATAACACCCGGTCAGAAATCAATAACTTCCACACCAGTGAGGGCAAATCTCTACCTTACACGATACACTTTAATCAACCGGATCACTCTATAAATGACATTCAAATCTCTGCCATTGAATCAACTAGGGCATGCCCGTACTATATATATATCTAAAAGTATATCCCCCCCCCCCCTCTATTTACATGCAATGGTTTGGTCCAAAGCGAACGGCTTGCGAGTACGGTGACAATCCCCCCCCCCCCTCTATTTACATGAAATGGTTTGGTCCAAAGCTAACGGCTAGCGGAGTTTGGTAAAGAAATCGCCATAGCGTGCACAAATGCGCAGGAAAGCGAAAGAATCGCAAATTAGTTTTAATTAGTTTTAAAACATAGTTTAACGCCAACATAGCGGCAACATAGTTTGCCAACGTGAAATAAATGAATACGCTCTCAAATGTGCCAAAAAAAAAAAAAAACGCTACCCGTACGCTCTACCCCGCCCGTACGCCCGTAAACAAAAAAAACAACGCTCTTCGCTTCCGCCCTTCGCTCTGACTGAATTGGGAGAAATAATGCGCATAAGAAATCGAGAAATTATTATTTTCTCCGGAAGAAATCGAATTACGTACCGTAATGGCGCACGCGCTGGGCTCAGCATCAGCTCGCTCTCACATCGGCCACGCCTACGCAATAACGCGTTCTGTGATTGGATGCCGGAAGTGCAGTCCTCACTGTCCGGAAGGTCGTATATCGCAGTTACGATGAATCGCAAATTAGTTTTTATTAGTTTTAAAACATAGTTTAACGGCAACATAGTTTGCAAACGTGAAATAAATGAATACGCTCTCAAATGTGCCATCCGAGGCAGAGTGTGTCCGCCACGTTCGGCACACGCGATAGCTCGCTGCTCTCTGATTGGTTGAATCGTTTTTTGGACATAGCTCGGTAAGTAATTGTCCGATTAATATGAAACCTTGAAAAGGCACATCCTCGGGTCCCCAGCAATATACCTGGCAAGTTTCAAGTATATCGGACCGGTAGTTGTCGAGAAACAGCGGTCACAGACATACAAACAAACAAACAAACGTACAAACAAACATACACACAGAGATTACTGGAATTATAGATAGATTACAAATCGATCACACACCACGATTCTGAAACGTGAGTCCTTTTGGATACATAAACTTCGGACAAAAATCCCTCATGGCATAAATTTTGATGAGTAAAGAATGTTCCAACATCAACCCAATCAAATCATTAACCGTAACCCATTCATTCACTCATTCATTCATTCTACCTTTATATGTCATTTATATAAATATATAAATAAATATATAAATATATTATATGAATATAAATGGTATATGAATATATGCTTGTGTTTATGTATGTATGTATCTCTATATTTGTATATGCACGTGCACCAACTGTAACGTGAACGATAACTAAGCTGCGCTTCACTTCCGCTGAACTTGGGGACGGTAAGTCAGCTTTAGCATGGCTCTTCTTTTTATATGCATCTTCCACACATATCACACATATCACGATACATACTTGTCTGATATACATGCCTGTTGTTTCCGTAGACAAAGAAGAAGACCTTTGTTGGTCGAAAGCTTGTCAAGAATTAAAGATCGACCGTCCTGAAGCTACGTCCGCGTCTGATTGAATCTCCCGATTATTTATTTAATGCAAATGAGACGCCCTGCTCGTACTGTGGAGTTTCTACTATTTCTCACAGTTATATATATATATATATATGTATATATCACGTACGATGATAGGAACGGCGGCTGCCCAACGTGCCGATCGTGCTGCCGGACCCGTTGGACCTCCCTCTCCCCCCAGCCATCCACCTGCCATTCCTATCATCATTCCCTTTGTAAGTGTGTTCGTAGTCTGTCTTTTGTCTTGTCCCTGGGAATAAGTTAAGCCTGTTAGATAAGCTAGTATTTTCACTGTGTCTCTAAAAGCTTCTGTAAATTACTTTCTTATCTTTCCTTCTCCTTGGTTATTTTGACCCTGTAAATAGTAAATAAATTTAGTAGTATTTTCAACCTTTTTTCGTCTTCTTATTCCTTTTCTTCACATCCGTCGTTTTTGTCTTTTCCCTCATTGAATAGCTGTGGCGCGATACGGCCAACGTGCAGGTGAATCGGGTGAATCGGGGAAACTGTTAGGTCGCGGTGCCTCCGCTCGGCAAACATAACATCCTTAACCGCAACAATATATATATATATATATATATATATATATATATATATATATATATATATATATATATAACTAAGAAATAGTAGAAACTCCAAAGTACGAGCAGGGCGTCTCATTTGTATTGAATAAATAATCGTTAGATTAAATAAGACGCGGACGTAGCTTCAGGACGTTATTAAAGATCGACGTCCTGAAGCTACGTCCGCGTCTTATTTAATCTAACGATTATATATATATATATATATATATATATATACAGTGAAACCTTGACTTACGAGTGCACCAACTTACGAGTTTTCCGAGATATGAGCCGTCGCTCGGGCGGTTTATTGCTTTGAGATGCGAGCCGAGATCTGAGTTACGAGCTTACGCCACCCGCCACCAAGTGGGTTCCGGTCATGTGGTTATCTTGCCGTGCAAGCATCTCTGCCGTATATCGCTGCTGCTTTGTTTTCGCATTTTGGTTATTTTGGAGCTTACGCCACCCGCCACCAAGTGGGTTCCGGTCACGTGGTTATCTTGCCGTGCAAGCATCTCTGCCGTATATCGCTGCTGCTTTGTTTTCGCATTTTGGTTATTTTGGAGCTTACGCCACCCGCCACCAGGTGGGTTCCGGTCACGTGGTTATCTTGCCGTGCAAGCATCTCTGCCGTATATCGCTGCTGCTTTGTTTTCGCATTTTGGTTATTTTGGAGCTTACGCCACCCGCCACCAGGTGGGTTCCGGTCACGTGGTTATCTTGCCGTGCAAGCATCTCTGCCGTATATCGCTGCTGCTTTGTTTTCGCATTTTGGTTATTTTGGAGCTTACGCCACCCGCCACCAAGTGGGTTCCGGTCATGTGGTTATCTTGCCGTGCAAGCATCTCTGCCGTATATCGCTGCTGCTTTGTTTTCGCATTTTGGTTATTTTGGAGCTTACGCCACCCGCCACCAGGTGGGTTCCAGTCACGTGGTTATCTTGCCGTGCAAGCATCTCTGCCGTATATCGCTGCTGCTTTGTTTTCGCATTTTGGTTATTTTGGAGCTTACGCCACCCGCCACCAGGTGGGTTCAGGTCACGTGGTTATCTTGCCGTGCAAGCATCTCTGCCGTATATCGCTGCTGCTTTGTTTTCGCATTTTGGTTATTTTGGAGCTTACGCCACCCGCCACCAGGTGGGTTCCGGTCACGTGGTTATCTTGCCGTGCAAGCATCTCTGCCGTATATCGCTGCTGCTTTGTTTTCGCATTTTGGTTATTTTGGAAAATTTCTTAGTTTTAACCATGGGTCCTAAGAAATTGAGTGCCAAGGGCAGTACTGAGAAGAAGAAGAGGATGATGTGCTTGGATATAAAACACGCAATCGTCGAAAAAAAACATGAGCGAGGTGTGCGTGTTGTCGACTTGGTGAGGCAGTACGATCGTAGTACTTCTACGATATGTACGATTTTGAAGCAGAAGGAGTCGATAAAGGCTATAACGCCAGCCAAGGGCGTTACGATTATTTCAAAGCTCCGGACCTCTATCCATGAAGAGATGGAGAAGTTGTTGTTTGTGTGGTTGACGGAGAAGCAGCTCGCAGGATGCCGAGGAGGACGTATATAACGGCAGAGGAGAAGAGCATGCCAGGCCACAACTTGTTCAGAGTGCCGGCGATAGCTCGCCTTCTCTTTGTGGAAAACACGGTGAGATCCTTAACATCCAACAACTAATGGGACGCAAACGGGGCGCCCAGTTTAGCGGTACACACATTGATGAATCACCCTGCCTGTGATTCACCCATGACAGGTTATAGCTGGGTCGGGATTCAAACCCAGGCTGGACAGTTTAGAGTCAAGTGTGCGTACCTCCAGTCCAGGCCATCCTGCCAACTTGTATGCTGCATACAGGTGAAATATAAAGCGCAAGATATTTTTATATATACTGTATATTTAAAAAAAAATTGGTGTGGTTTTTGGCGGGCTGGAACGGATTAATAGCATTTCAATGCATTTTAATGGGGAAATTTAATTTGAGAAACGAGCAAATTGAGTTACGAGCTCGGTCATAGAACGAATTAAACTCGTAAGTCAAGGTTTCACTGTATATATATATATATATATATATATATATATATATATATATATATATATATATATACATATATATACATACATATACATACATATATATACATATATAACCACCTTTAGAGGCCATTTTTCCCCGCAAGCGGGGGTTGGCCTTTTTCGGGAACCGTGGTTGTTGTTGTTTTTTTGGTCCCCTTTTTGAAGCAATGTTTTATGGCCGGATGCCCTTCCTGACGCCAACCCTTTTTGCCACCTTTAACGACAAACAGGGAATTACCAGTGAACTGGTACTCAATTAGCCGACCTCGGAAGGATGACAGGCTGAGTCAACCCCCCTGGCGTTAATTCAGCGATCGACCGGGATTCGAACCTAGGATCCTAGGATCAAGTAGGCGTTTCTCATAACTGTCTACCAGTCTCTGACATCGACTGGGAGAAATTTTTGCCCACTCCTCCATGCAGAATTATTTCAGCTGTGCGATGATTGAGGGGTTTCTTGCATGCACAGCTCGTTTCAAATCCCCCAACAACATCTCGATGGGATTTAGATCCGGGCTTTGATTTGGCCATTCCAGAACCCTCCATTTCTTTCTTTTCAGCCATTCCTTGGTGGATTTACTGGTATGTTTAGGGTCATTGTCATGTTGCAAGGTCCACCTTCGGTTGAGCTTCAAATTTCCGACAGGTGGCCTCACATTATCCTCAAGCACCCTCTGGTACAATGAAGAATTCATAGTGGATTGTATGATGGTGAGCTGCCCAGGCCCTGATGCAGCAAGGCTGCCCCAAACCATAATATTTCCACCACCATGCTTTACAGTTGGTATCAGGTTCTTGTGGTCAAATGCTGTCTTTGGTTTTCGCCAAACATGTCTTCTGGTATTGTGGCCAAATAGCTCTACCTTTGACTCATCTGTCCAGAGCACATTGTTCCAGAAGTGCTGGCCTTTGCCTAGGTGTTCATTGGCAAACTTTAGTCTTGCCCTGATTTCTTTCTGGACAGCAAAGGGTTCCTCCTGGCACACCTCCCATGTAGATCAAATTTGTGCAGCCTCTTTCTAATGGTAGACTCGTGCATTTTGACATCAACAGTGGCAAGAGCTACCTGTAGGTCCCGTGATGACATTTTGGGGTTCTTAGAGACTTCTTTCAGCATCTTGCGGTCAGATCACGGGCTGAACTTGCTGGGGTGGCCTGGCCTGAACAAGTTGGCAGTTGTTTGGAATCTTCTCCACTTGTAGATGATCTTCCGGACAGTCGAATGATTGATTTCAAATTATTTGGAGATCTTTTAAAATCCCTTCCCGGACTCGTAGGCATCTATAAACTTCTTTCTGAAGGCCTCAGAGAGCTCTTTTGATCTAGGCATGGTGACGCCGCACACTTCAACAACAAAGAGCAAACCAAACTAAATGTCTGAGGTTTAAGACAGGTTCCTCCAAGATCCTCTCTAACGATGTTCTAATCATTTGCACCTGAGCTGGTGCACCTGATTCTAATTTTAGGTATTTGTTGTAGTGATAAATAATACACCCATGTAATAGGGATAATAGGGTGCTGGCTTAGGATCCTAGGATCCTGGGTTCGAATCCCGGTCAATCGCTGAATTAACGCCAGGGGGGTTGACTCAGCCTGTCATCCTTCCGAGGTCGGCAAATTGAGTACCAGTTCACTGGTAATTCCCTGCTTGTCGTTAAAGGCGGCAAAAAGGGTTGGCGTCAGGAAGGGCATCCGGCCGTAAAACATTGCTTCAAAAAGGGGACCGAAAAACAACAACAACCACAGTTCCCGAAAAAGTCCAACCCCCGCTTGCGGGGAAAAAATGGCCTCTAAAGGTGGTTTTGTAGTAGTGATAAATGTAGGGGTGTACTTACTTTTTCCACATGCGAAATTTTCATTTATGTTTATTTAAATTATACAATGGACTACAAAATGTAAATGTTTCATGACATTTGTTATATTATATCACCTTTATCTATCAATGTTGTTGAAATGAAGATCAAATAGCTGTATGTTGAAATATGTTGAAAAAGTCAAAACTTTACATGGGGTGTCCTTACTTTTTCATGTGACTGTATATATATATATAACTGTGAGAAGTAGTAGAAACTCCCCAGTACGAGCAGGGCGTCTCATTTGCATTAAATAAATAATCGGGAGATTAAATCTGACGCGGACGTAGCTTCAGGACGTCGATCTTTAATTGTCGACAAGCTTTCGACCAACAAAGGTCTTCTTCTTAGTCGTCCCCAAGTTCAACGGAAGTTCCGTTCCCTACAGTCCCAATCCCAACCCAATCTCAACAATCATGGAGGAGGTTCAGGGATGTTTTGGGGTTGCTGTGCTCCCTCTGGCACTGGGTGCCTTGAATGTGTGCATGGCATCATGAAATCAGGAGATTACCAAGGCATTGTGGAGCGCAATGTTCAATCCAGTGTCAGAAAGCTGGGTCTCCGTCGAAGGTCATGGTATTCCGTGTATCACATCCCTCTCAGATGCGGTACCTCATGATGCTTGTCATTTGCACTTCTCGATGGACATTCTTACAACCTTAAACTTCATCTTCTTTTTCAGATACCTCACCCTTATTTTGGAGTCTGGCTGTGGCAACAGGTGTGGCACCAGGTTTTCACAAATCGGATGACCAATGGTTTTGTTGACTGGCAGGAATTTGTCATTTGTTCAAGGAACCGGCGATAATTTGTCAACTCTTCACAAGAGACATGTCAAACCAGGTTCAACAACTCGGTGGAATCCCTCAGTCCTGAAACCTCCAAACAATGGTACAGAAAATATTTAAATAACAAAATGTTATCGAGATACGACAGGGAGAGCTTGAATTCCCTTAAAGGAAACCATTTCTATTGCGAGCACGTTTCATGTCAGGTCATTCCAAAGGAATATTTTCTCTTACTCACACGTCATGTGCAATGTCACCACGACACTTGTTCTTCTTTTCGTGTGTGGTAAACTTTTGCCTAGGTTGAAAAGGATTGAAAAGTCAGTTTCTTGTACATTTTTTGCGGTAGATATATCCAAAAACAAGTTTAAAAAGTCAAGAGGAGGAAAAAAAAATTATTCACTTCAGACGCTTCCAACAACTGCTTTTCTTGGTCTTGGATGAAAAATACTTGTTCATCTTTGGTTTCCTGCGATCAGCCTTTGGTTCCTCTTCACTCTCTGCAGACCTGCACAATATCACAAACTGGTCAAACAAGTCGAACATGTCTTTCAATCCTGACAAATCTCACACTCTTACTATGTCTCTCTGAAAAGACCGTCTGGATAACCCTCCCATCTACTTTCTCAACAATCCTCTCCAAGAAGTTCTGTCACTCAAGCTTTTGGGTCTCACCATCTGCCATGATCTTTCCTGGGAAAACCACATTTCCAAGTTGGCCTCCAAAGCGATTCGCCAACTGGGCATCCTCCGTCGTGTGAAGTCCTTTCTGGGCACACCTGAGCTCCTCACCACATACAAGGCTTTCATCCACAGCTCAATGGAATAGTGCTCTCCCCTCTGGGCTGGTGCTCCTGCTGACCACCTAGCTCAACTTCATGTGATTGAAATCAAAGCATTCAGAATCATTGGAATCTCCAACAATGAAGCTGATTCTGAGGGCCTTTCTCTCTCTCACTGCAGGCAGGTAGGTGGTCCTTCCATCTTCTACCGACTCCTCTCCAGCCTTGCTCCCCCAGCTCTGTCTGTGCTTTGTCTCCCAAATATTCCTGCAGGTCGCACAATATCTGCCAGCAACCCTCTTCTGGTGAAAATGCTAAAATCAAGACTCTATGCTCACCTTCACTCTTTGATTCCTCTTTTCTCCCACCTCTGGGCCAAACTCCCACACTCTCTTCAATCCCTGTCTTCACTCCAGGTCTTTACAACAGCTGTTCACCACCATCTCTTATCTTCCCCCATCCAAAAGCTTAATCTTTTCTTCCCCCATTGAAACACCCCAAGTCCGCCTCTTTCAATCCCCAAGTGTTCATTTTGCTTTATACCGTGTACCCCTCCCTCCACCCCAACCACCCCCCTCCCACAGATCTACCGACATCGTTGTTCTCTTCTGTTGTTGTGCTTGTGTTGCTTTCCTCTCCCTCCCCCTCTCGTCTTCCGATCCCTTCATTGTATGTTTTATGTGTATTTGCATGTTTTCATGTTCAACGTGTTAGCTCTTACACGAGCCTCTATTCTCTATGCAAAAAAATAAAAATAAAAATAAAAAACAGTGTCAGAAAGCTGGGTCTAGGTCAAAGGTCATGCTATTCCGTGTATCACATCCCTCTCCTTAGATCAGGTACCTCCTGACCGTTGTCATTTGCACTTCTCCATGGACATTCTTTCAACCATAAACTTCATCTTCTTCTTCAGCTAACTCTCCCTTATTTTGGAGTCTGGCTGTGGTAACAGGTGCGGCACCAGGTTTTCACAAATCGGATGACCAATGGTTTTGTTGACTGGCAGGAATTTGTCATTTGTTCAGGGTACCGGTGATAATTTGTCAACTCTTCAAGCGACATGTCAAACCAGGTTAAACAACTCGGTGGAATCCCTCAGCCCTGAAACCTCCAATGGCACAGAAAATATTTAAAGAGCAAAATGTTATCGAGATACGACACGGAGTGCTTGAATTCCCTTAAAGGAAACCATGTATATTGCGAGCACGTTTCATGTGAGGTCATTCCAAAGGGATATTTTCTCTTACTCACACGTCATGTGCAATGTCACCACGACACTTGTTCTTCTTATCGTGGGTGGTAAACGTTTGCCTGGGTTGAAAAGGATTGAAATGTTAGCTTTATGAACAGGATTAAATAATTAAATAGACATATGTGGGAAAATTACATTTTCACACCGGAAATGGAACCCAGGTCCTCTGAAAAACCGCACCAGTGCTCTGCCAACTGAACTGTCTGGGCAACCCTGACCATGCATGGGAGCACCAACGGCTTGAACATGAGGGTCTTCCTCCATTTATGGTGTTTATAATAGCGGACGTGGATTTGTCCACGGTCTATGGGGGAAGACCCTCACGTGTTCAGGCCGTTGGTGCTCCCATGCTTAGTCAGGGTTGCCCAGATAGTTCAGATGGCAGAGCACTGCTGCGGTTTTCCAGAAGATCTTGGTTCGATTCCCAGTCTCCGCATGTCATTTTCCCACACATACCCATTCAAATGTTAACTTCTTGTACATTTGTTGCAGTGGACATATCAAAAAAAAGTTTAAAAAGTGAAGAGGAGGAAAATAAAATTATTTACTTCAAACGCTTCCAAACACTCGGTTTTTTCGTTGTAATTGACGGCAAAGAATGGTTCACGCCGTCATCACGTGAACAAGCCATGCTCATGGTTGCTTCCCTGAAAAAGAACAGAACCCGTAAATCCATAATCGAGTGCAAATGTGCAAAACCAGATATATATATATATATACATTCTCCATTTCAACAACTGACACGACAATTCCCCGACACGAAACATCACATAAAATACAACAATATCGGGCAAAGGTGCTTCAAAAAAACAAACAAAAAAAACATGATTTTGATCGAGATGGGCAGGGTGGGGGTTGAGGGATCGTGCGGGCGAAGGAGGGGGGGGCTTGTTGAATCGTGCGGGCGGGATGGGTTGTGGGATCGCGCGGGCGGGATGGGTTGTGGGATCGCACGGGCGGGATGGGTTGTGGGATCGAGCGGACGGGATGGGTTGAGGGATCGTGCAGACTGGGGGGAGGGGATGGGGGGGGGTTTGGGATCGTGCGGGCGGAGGGGGGGGGGTTTGGGATCGCGCGGACGGGATGGGTTGTGGGATCGCGCCGGCGGGATGGGTTGTGGGATCGCGCGGGCGGGATGGGTTGTGGGATCGCGCGGACGGGATGGGTTGTGGGATCGCGCGGACGGGATGGGTTGAGGGATCGTGCAGACTGGGGGGAGGGGAGGGGGGGGTTTGGGATCGCGCGGACGGGATGGGTTGTGGGATCGCGCCGGCGGGATGGGTTGTGGGATCGCGCAGGCGGGATGGGTTGTGGGATCGCGCGGGCGGGATGGGTTGTGGGATCGCGCGGGCGGGATGGGTTGTGGGATCGCACGGGCGGGATGGGTTGTGGGATCGAGCGGACGGGATGGGTTGAGGGATCGTGCAGACTGGGGGGAGGGGAGGGGGGGGGTTTGGGATCGTGCGGGCGGAGGGGGGGGGGGTTTGGGATCGCGCGGACGGGATGGGTTGTGGGATCGCGCCGGCGGGATGGGTTGTGGGATCGCGCGGGCGGGATGGGTTGTGGGATCGCGCGGACGGGATGGGTTGTGGGATCGCGCGGACGGGATGGGTTGTGGGATCGCGCGGACGGGATGGGTTGAGGGATCGTGCAGACTGGGGGGAGGGGAGGGGGGGGGTTTGGGATCGTGCGGGCGGAGGGGGGGGGGTTGTGGAATCGTATGGGCGGGGAAGGGGGTTGTGGAATCATGGAGGGCAGGGGGGGGGTGGAATCGTGCGGGCGGGGGGGGGGGTGAGGCGATCGTTCGGGCAGGACGACAATATTGTCAATGACCGTGAAGTGGTTCATTCGCATAAAATTAAAAACAAGTTACGTATCGAACATACCACACAACTCCCAATCACTCAGAGAAGTAACTGCGTATTTAGTCCGTTCGCAATCGAGGCGTCTCATCCAAAACCAGCTCACAGAGATTATCATTAATAAATAATAAACTACACGAACGAGGTGATGACATGGTTTTCCTGAGGAGGTGATTCCATCCGTACATTGATTAGCACACAAATCTCGACATGAAAAGATAAAATTCACTTTATGTTGTGAAAACCCGTGTGAAGTACCTTCGTTGCGACGTCTTCTTAAAAAAGACGCAACTTGGGTCGCCTTTCCACAGTAACCATTTGTGACGACTTTTGTGACGTCACGTCATTTGTGACGTTTTTTGTACATTTGTGACGTCACGTCAGCCTTCCTTGTTCTTAAATAATAATGAGTTTAAGCGCGATCAGATTGGAAGATTTGAAGTCTTCATCAACGTTATTTATTAATATTTAAAATAAATCAATTGTTATATTGAAGGAGCTGCGCTCCAACGCGAGTCGAAAGAATTGACGCGACCAAAGACGGAATTCGTCCGAGTTGCTTTATTGAAACAAAACAGCTCAGATATACTGAAAAGCCCGTTTATCGGGCAGCAATATATATACACATTTATGCCTAGGCGTTTGCCCGGGAAAACCGAGACCGGGCATGCCCGGGTGTCAAGGGCGAGTCCTGGAAAGGCGAGTCTGGACATACCCGGGCGTCCTGGACGCGGCCTGGCAAGTCGAGGCTGGGCGTGCCCGAGCGCTCTGGGCGAGCCCTGGAAAGGCGAGAGCGGGCATGCCCGGACGCTCTGGGCGAGCCCTGGAAAGGCGAGTCTGGACATACCCGGGCGTCCTGGACGCGGCCTGGCAAGTCGAGGCTGGGCGTGCCCGGGCGCTCTGGGCGAGCCCTGGAAAGGCCAGACCGGGCATGCCCGGGAAAGACGAGACCGGGCGTGCCCGGGAGGTTCGGGCGTGCCCGGGAACAGCGAGTCCGGGCATGCCCGGGAGAGGCGCGTCTGGGCCCGTCCGGACGAGCCCGGCATGGCGATCGCGCCCTGGCCGCGTCCTGGCAGGTGCAAGGCGATTGTGTACATTCAGCGGGAACCGCTACACACGCCCCTCCAGAATCGACCTGCACCGGCAGGGTCAATTTAAGGGGGGTCCGGATGACCCGGCCGAAGCGACCCCTGGAGGGTCGTGGGGGGGGGGGGTCCGATCCGGTGGTGGGTGGTCGAGCGGGGGGAACTGTAGACGGGGGGCGGCCTCGCCGCGGAGGAAGGGCCAACCGTGGTGGTCGGTCGACGTCCACGTGCGCCGGTTTGAGGCGGTCCACAGAGATCCGGTCCGACCGGCCGCCGACGTCGACGACGAAGGACTTGTCGCCCCGTCGCAGGACCCGGAAGGGCCCGTCGTACGGCGGCCGGAGTGGCCCCCTATGCGCGTCATGACGCACAAAGACGTACTCCGCTGTGTGAAGCGCCGGGGGGACATAGGACTGGGGGCCACCGTGGCGGGACGTTGGCACGGGGGCAAATCGGCGGGCGGCCTCCTGGAGGTCCGAGCGCTGGTATGCGGCGGACCAGGGACTGGTAGCGTCGGGCACGAACTCGCCCGGGACGCGGAGCGGCTGGTCGTAGACGAGCTCAGCGGCGGACGCCCGGAGGTCCTCCTTGGGGGCCGTGCGGAGGCCCAAAAGGACCCACGGCAGCCGGTCGGTCCAACCGTCGTCCTGAAGGCCGGCCATGAGGGCGGCCTTCATGGAGCGGTGAAACCGCTCGCACAACCCGTTGGCTTGGGGGTGGTAGGCCGTGGTGCGGTGCAGCGTGACCCCCAACGAGCGGGCGACCGCGCCCCAAAGTTCAGACGTGAACTGTGGGCCGCGGTCCGACGAGATGTCCGCCGGTGTGCCGCAGCGCGTGACCCAGGTGGCGATGAACGCCTGCGCCACGTCGGCGGTGGTGGAGGAGGTGAGGGGCACGGCCTCCAGCCACCTGGTGGTCCTGTCCACCATGGTGAGCAGGTGGGTGAACCCCTGCGATGGGGGCAGGGGACCCACCAGGTCCACGTGGATGTGGTCGAAATGCCGTGCAGGCACGGTGAAAGGTGCTAGCGGGGCCTGGGTTTGGCGGTGGACCTTGGCCCGCTGTCAGGCCATGCAGGCGTTGGCTCAGTCGCGGACGTTCCGTCGAAGGCCGTGCCAGACGAAACGCGCCGACACCAGCTTCTGAGAAGCTTTCCGGCCCGGGTGAGAAAGGCCGTGGATGGAGGCGAAGATGCGGTGCTGCCAGGAAACGGGCACGATGGGGCGAGGCTGGCCCTGGGAGACGTCGCAGAGCAGGACGGTGCCCGCGAAGGGGATGTCGGCCAGGCGGAGGCCCGTGTCCGCCGCCCGGAGGGCCTGCACCGAGGTGTCGGTGGTCTGGTCGGCCGCACTGAGCGCGAAGTCCACGCCGAGGTGGACCGCGTTCGCGCTGGCCCGAGAAAGACAGTCGGCCACGGCGTTGTCTTTGCCGGCGAAGTGCCGGATGTCCGTGGTGAATTCCGACACGGCGGAGAGGTGGCGCTGTTGGCGGGCCGACCACGGCTCCGTGACTTTGGCCATTGCGTAGACCAACGGCTTGTGGTCGACGAAAGCCGTGAACGGGCGGCCCTCCAGGAGGTGTCGGAAATGGCGAACGGCCAGGAATAGACCGAGCAGCTCACGGTCGAACGTGCTGTATTTTAACTCGTTCGGCCGGAGCTGCCGGCTGAAAAAGGCGAGTGGCTGCCAAACCCCGTCCACCCATTGTTCATGGACGGCGCCCACCGCATAGTTGGAGGCATCCGTAGTGAGGGCGATGGGCGTGTTGAGCACCGGGTGAGCCAGCAGCGTTGCGTCGGCGAGGGCCCGTTTTGCGCTCGCGAAGGCCGCGTCCATGGCCGCGGACCAAACGATGTCATGCTTGGCCGGCTTGCCCCGGAGGGCCTCGTAAAGGGGCCACATGAGCTAAGCAGCGCGGGGCACGAATCGGTGATAAAAATTCACCATGCCGAGGAACTCTTGTAGGGCCTTGATGGATCGGGGACGCTGGAACGTGGTGATGGCCTCGACCTTGGTCGGCAGCGGCACGGCCCCGGTCTTGGTGATGCGGTGGCCCAAAAAGTCAACGGTCGTCGTGCCGAAGTGGCATTTGGCCGGGTTGACAATTAAGCCGTGCTCGCTGAGGCGACCGAACAGTGTTCGGAGGAGGAGGAGGTGCTCGGCGCGGGACGTGCCTGCGACGAGGATGTCGTCCAGATAGACGAAAAGAAATGGCAGGTCGCGCAGCACGCCGTCCATTAAGCGCTGGAACGCCTGGGCCGCATTCTTGAGGCCAAACGGCATCCTCAAAAATTCGAACAGGCCGAACGGCATGATGACGGCCGTCTTCAGGACGTCGGCCGCCCGGACAGGTACCTGGTGGTATCCCCGTATCAGGTCAATTTTGGAAAATATGACCCGTCCCGCCAAACGGGCGGAAAAGTCCTGGATGTGCGGGATCGGGTACCTGTCGGGGGTGGTAGCGTCGTTGAGGCGGCGGTAGTCGCCACACCGGCGCCATCCGCCCCCCGGCTTTGGCACGATATGCAGTGGTGAGGCCCACGCACTATTGGAGCGCCGCACGATGCCGAGGTGCTACAACGCGTCGAACTCGGCCTTTGCCACGGCGAGCTTGGCCGGGTCGAGGCGGCGGGCCCTCAGTTGGGCGCCGGTGTCGCACAGGAAGCGCCGTCCGGACGCTTTATCCGTGATGAACAGTAAGTTGCCCGTGTGGCCGGCGCTCATGGCTGGTAATGAACGCCGGCCCGGCCGTTTCCCGGCCTGCCGAAGGTGCACGGGGGTCGGCACGTCCGAGCCTTGTGTCCGAACCTGGCGTGGTAATAACACCACGCCTGGTCAGGTGGAGGCCCCGGCCGTCGTGTCGGAAGCGGTCGGCGCGGCGTGGCGGCCGCCAGTCGCACCGGCAGTTCGGCCTCCAACCGCGCAGGGCGCTCGGGCGTCGTGGGCGTCGCCTCGGACGGCGGCAGGCTCCAGGTAGCCGCGCCGATGTGTTGGCCCGCCGAGGAGATCTTATCGGCTTCTCTGGCGAGGGCGCGGGGATCGGTGATCGACGTGCCAGCCAGGGCGAGGCGTACCGGGTGAGGCAGCTGGCGAAGGAACAGCTCGCGGAACAGAAAATCCGGAGAGTGCTCACCGAGCAACGAGAGCATATAGTCCATGCGCTCGGACGGGCGCGTGTCACCGAGCTCGGGCAGGTCGAGCAGGCGCCGTGCGCGTGCCGCCGGTGAGAGGGCGAAAGCGTCGAGGAGGAGCGTCTTCAGCGCGTCATACTTGTCGGCAGCCGGCGGGTGCTCGGTGAGGCTCAGGGCGCGGGCCGCGGTGGCTGAACCGAGCGCTGCCACGACGTGGTGGAAGCGGGTGTCGTCCGCGGTGATGCCTCGCAGGGCGAACTGGGAGTCCGCCTGGGCGAACCAAACAGCCGCGTGAGCCTCCCAGAAGGTAGGCAGTTTAAGAGTCACTGCCGTGTCCATGTCGGTAGGTCACCAGTGAAGGAGCTGCGCTCCAACGCGAGTCGAAAGAATTGACGCGACCAAAGACGGAATTCGTCCGAGTTGCTTTATTGAAACAAAACAGCTCAGGTATTCTGAAAAGCCCGTTTATCGGGCAGCAATATATATACACATTTATGCCCGGGCGTTTGCCCGGGAAAACCGAGACCGGGCATGCCCGGGTGTCAAGGGCGAGTCCTGGAAAGGCGAGTCTGGACATGCCCGGGCGTCCTGGCCGCGGCCTGGCAAGTCGAGGCTGGGCGTGCCCGGGCGCTCTGGGCAAGCCCTGGAAAGGCGAGAGCGGGCATGCCCAGGAAAGACGAGACCGGGCGTGCCCGGGAGGTTCGGGCGTGCCCCGGAACAGCGAGTCCGGGCATGCCCAGGAGAGGCGCGTCTGGGCCCGTCCGGACGAGCCCGGCATGGCGATCGCGCCCTGGCCGCGTCCTGGCAGGTGCAAGGCGATTGTGTACATTCAGCGGGAACCGCTACAATATATTTATTTTGGGGAAGTTCCTTTCGGGGTGCTTTGGGGGCACCGGAAGGGTCTTGAACCTATTTCTATTTTCAGCATAATGATCGCAATGTCAATTTTAAAATCCTTTCTTGAATTAATACATTGTAATTGTTTTAATAGGAGGCGTTATTTCCATTTGACAGACTCAACCACCCTGTGATATATTGTTATAAGTACACCAAGTAATGCGATCGTTGGTGTCACATTCTAGCCTGGAGAGGTAATATACGAGGACATTGTGAAAAGGGTGAATGAACATTATTCTCCGAGGGTAAATAAAACCTCAGCACGGATTCCGTTGAGCAATGTGTGCAGCCATGGCGTAGTAATGCTTTGTGGCGCTCGTGGCGAAGGTCAAAAATAGCGCTCGCCGCAGGCACTGACAGAGTCAGTAATTCCAATTGGGGGGCCATATGAAAGAGCTTAAGTTTCCCAGCAGGCTCAGCAACAGAGCCCTGGAACCTGTTCAAAATGAGAATAGATTTAGATATGTGTTGCAGTGTTCAAATGTTGTGGTCCGTGAGACCAGTGCGCATGCGCGGATCCTCGGCGGGAACGGCGATGCTGTGGCAGGGTGCTAGCTGAACGTGCTTCATTGAAGCCTGAATGACCCACCGATCTTTGTTGATGACTACTCATTGAAACAATATGATCTCCTGAGATGATTAGGCTTATTAACTACAAAAAATCCGGAAGAATTCTTGTGTTGCTAAACACGCGCCATATTAAGGTGTATAGAGCAGTTTAATAGGTCCTTCCATGGCATGGTATTCCTATTACAAAATAAATAACAAAAATAATGATAACATTGTAACAAAAAAAGCGTCTATTAATACTAATAATATTGTCGCGTGACTACCCTTGGTGAACACCGTAGGGTAACACGGATGACCGATTGCGAGACTTTACACTCCCGAGGCGAAAACTCAATGGCGGATTCAAGCTCAACACAAAGTTAAACGCGCGGGAGGCCAGACGCAACGAGCTCCACAGCCTTATCTATTAAAATGAAACACCCAGGAAACTGCGTTCAAATATGTACAGAAAATAATATAAGGATTTATTATTGAAAAGTAATAACAGTGAAAAAAACACGCGCCGGTAATACTAATAACTAAATCGGGACGTCCCCACACGACTGATATCAAACACAAAACGAGGGAGATTAATTACGAAAAGAACACGTCACGTCGTTCAAAATGTACGCGGATTCGGGCTTATCTGGTCTTTCGTCGTCTTTGTGGCTGCCGTCCAACACCGCTCCTTTCGGCCCGATCGCACACCTCGCTCCAAGTTCCACGGCCCTCTGCGTCCGCCTCCAAGCGCCACCAGGCCTCGTCGGTCCAACGGCCCACACACACCACGAGCTCCTTTGCTCCAACGGTCCACCGCAGGGCTGCACGAAGCAACCAAAACCAAGTGCCAACTGCCAACTGCAACGAGCTGTGGTCACGAATGTTCAACGAACCGTGTCCTGTGCCAACTCCGACGAACTGTGCAACGAACCGTGTCCTGTGCCAACTGCCACGAACTCTGGTACGGAACTGTAACAACGAACTCTGCGACTCAACTCTCTCAACTCTGGACTCCACTCGAACTCCCGAAATGGCGTCCGACCGTCGCCTATATTGGTGGCCGATGACGTCACATTGGCGCGCTCCTCAGCCAATCATAGCCTCCCAACTCGCCCAGGTCACGCCCTCTGCGGCATGCGACTCCTGACATCTCCCGTCCGTGACCCCGCGGTCCTGGTGTAACACGTGCCAGCGAGGTTGGTAGGCCTTTGAGGTGCGCAGGCGAGGTTTGTAGGCCTTGGAGGTGTAAACGGTGGCGGTGTATTGTGGCGGTGTTCTTGGCCTGGTGGTGCCCATTTATTACGAAGTCAATGTCAGGGAAAGGGAATTATTTAATGTTGCACTAAGGACCTAACTAATGTTTATGTGGTTTGCAGTGCCATAAAGGACAAAGGTTTGATTACTAGGTGATACTCACAGGGGCGTTACCTTTAATCCCTCACTATTTAACACTCGAATCTCCAGGTAGATCCACACTCATACATCTTACCCCGACAACCGCCTGAACATCAATAACTTATTACATGTAGAGTCCCTGTCACGACAGCCGAATACCTACCTATTCAGATCTACCTAGCTCTAGATGTTGCATTACCAAATTCATAACACAGCCCCCCCCCTGGAACCGTAGCTCCTGCAAGGTTCACCGCAGGGCTACCATTCCAGCCTTAACACTTACTGTCACACACTTAATTAACCTATGAAATAAATCAGGAAGGGCTGTGGGAAGTGAGTCGGACTACCTACCTACACTTCCTTAACATGCTGAACCCCTTAACCATCATGCAAGTATGTACATCTTCTCCGTTGTTCCTGTGGAGGGAGGAAACAACAACACACAACACTAACTTAACCACAAAACTTAACCATCTTTCCAAAACTCAAAATTCTAACCTTTGTACATACCCCGGTCTACAGACCGCGTCCCCCGGTGGATGCCACAAGCCACAACCTTACCTGCGGGGCCATCCCCAATGCATCCCCCTAAATTTCCTCGGGCCCTGTCCAGATGTTACAGGTGAGTGACACGGCTCGGTGGATTTCGCCCACATTCATGCTACACAGACCCCTTAACCACTCATTCTCATTCCATAGGTCATCAAGGCATTGCAAAAATCAACAAAGCACTTATTCCCAATACACCCCCTGCAGGACCATGGCATTGATGTCATTCACGTGTGTGTGCATTCCTCAACTAGGCAGCGGGGAGGTACCGCACAAAAAGATGGTGGGGGCGCATCAGGCTGTGGTGCCCGCAGTCCCAAAAACAAGTCAACCGACTTACAAGTTCATTGCCCCCCCCCCCCCCCTTTACCTCTTGGCCCCGTGACAGCCCAACAGCCCCTTTCCGCCGTTACCTCGCCGGTGAGGGTCTCCACACACACCAGGCTCCTTTGCCTCCTGCTTTCGCGCAGCAACACGGGTCACCGGGGGACTTCCTCACCCCGCGGCGCCCAACCAGACCCTCCACCGACGAGCTCCAATTTCCAGTTACCACCGGCTGCCAGGGGTAATTGCCGCAGAGGGGGGCCCGCAGGCATCGCTCCTCAGAGCTTGCTCTGTACCTGCGGACACACACACCTTCCCCACCCATGGTCCCCAAAACACACTTCCTCCCCCGCTGCCATTCAATTCTCCACACAACTCAGCACAATTCAGTACAATTCCATAGATGGTGTAAAAGGTGTTACAAGGCTTGCCATGGCCTGCCAATGTGAAATCCCATTCACAGTTCGAATCATTGAATCCTTACACATTTCCATTAGCACATTTCCAAAAAGCACAATTTATCGCCCCTCATTATCTCCAATAATCATCACTCACTCTCCAGGTTCCACTCTCACGACCACATCAAAACACCTAACCACAACACAAAAACATACGCCACCCACAAGACACTGTGGCTCCCATTCCATCCCCTCACCGGCCATGTCATCACTCGCTCTCACCTCCCAACTCCAAATTACATGTCCCCAATTTCCCAAAGCAAATCCTGAAGCCTGGGACAGTACTCCTCAAAACACTCACCTCAAGTGCAGGTAGTTGCAGGTTGGTCAGGTTCAAAGGTGCCATCCACCCATACAATTCCCAAAATTTCACATTGGGCCAACCAAATACTTCCAAATTTCTCTTTTGTCCCCACTACACTGGCAGGTATGTGGATCCGCATCCAACGGTGATCATCACTACACTACCTGTGGCCACGACAGCTCTGCACCTCTACCGTGCAAGGGTCACCGGGACAAGGTGAGCAGTCAAAACGCCAACATGGCCCATGAGTGTCCATAAGGGTGCGACCCACCATCCATCCTTCGGCCCCCCTGCGAGGAACACAGCTGCAGCAGCCCCAGCTGGCCAATGTGGTGAGCACTTGCTGCCACAACACACACTACCGCACACACAACCTCGGCCCTGGGGGGCACGGTCGCAGTGCGTGGCATCCCTACAGCCACGTCCCCTGCACCTCCCCATCATCCCCCAGTCCGACTACAGAACTGCAGCCCCCCCAGTGCTCACCCACACTTGACCACACCAAGGTCCAGTCAACAGCCATGCTCCACCAGGAGACCCACCCAGAAGACATGGTCCACACACCTCGGACACGCACAGCACCACGTTGACCCTCAGGCTACACAACTACATCCCCATCATCCCGCGTCCCAAATATCAGCACAGTTGCCCCCGCAACCAGTTGAAAGCTGTGTCTTGCTACCCTATTAATTTCATCACAGCCTCCAACACTTTGGTCTACACACCTGGATCAATAATGGCGTCACTGTACAGTGTCCACCATGGCATTTCAAAATCCACCCTTAAATTTCCATCTAACCCACAGATTACCCATGCCAACCATTTGTCACATTTCACTAACCTCACCAAAGAAGGATGCTTTGCCATACACATGCCAGCCGAGCATGGCCCATATGCTCGGCTCGTTACACATCTCCCGATTCACATCCCCATGGCTCTCTTCCCAACCCGAGAGTCCATAAATCACAACGGAGCATCTGTGGAAGGTCACTCACACCATCACGTTCCACAGATGCCCCAATGGTTGTCCGACAGGCTATCTCCATCCCTGTCCATTCGGTTTGACCCGCGTCCATAGACCAACCACCATGCCAGGTCACCACATGCTGGTTGTCCCAGAGTCCCTGGAGGAGAGTGCCAGGCCGCATGCCCGGGTGGTCACCACATCAGTCCCAAGTTGGCCGTCCGCAGTGCCACCACCAAAGCGCGACCCACAACACCTCCCCCTAGTGGTCCTCAATATTTGCCATCCCAGGCTTGAGAAACCACCTCGGACCTCCCTGGAGGTCTTAACCCCCACCAGGGTCCGGTGACCCTGCCGGCCCGAGCCACCAGCTCGGACGGCGCCCCGACGGACAAGGGACGCCACACTCCACCAGACCCCCCGTGGGACCCAGGTCGTACCTCGACACCCAAGGCTGGACCCCACGTCCAAATCTCGCCATCACAGCCCCCCAGCTGGCCGGCATACCCAAATTTTGAAAGGGGCAACTTTTGCCCGAGGCCATCACCCATGACCTCTCCATGTCCAAATCCCGCAGCCCGGGGACCAATCCCCACCATGGCTGCTCCAAATCAATTTCCCATTGTAATTTTATTTTAAATTTTCTTTTACAAATTTTCATTCCCACTGCCAAACCGCAGCTGCAGGGAACAACCTCTACCACCGGTTGTTCTGCCCCTCCCTGCAGTTGATCCAAATTCCCTACAGGGACCAAATCTCCAGAAGCTCTATCTCCCGATCCTCCAAGATCCAAATCCAGCCCGGAGCCAACACACTCCCCCAACTGGTTGTCCAATTTTGGAGCCTCTGCTTCCAAATAGCAGTGTACCATGAGCGTCCCCTCGGTCATTCCAACCACCTCCTCGGACCAACTCACCTCATCACCCAGGCTCCTTTGGGCCTGGACAAGCTCTACCTCCATGGGACTGTCACAGGTCTCCAGCCGCTGGATCAAATCATCCTCATTACAAATCATTCCTGGCCCCGCCAGGCTTTGATCAATATCCCCAATAAATACCCGGTCCGGCTCTATCGCATGGACCCCCAAAAACTCTACCCCCTCTTGCTCCGCACCACCGCCCTGGTGCTGCACAATTCCAAATTCATCCCCCGGTTGGGGTGTTGTGACATCCACACGGTCCCGATAAACAACCAGGCCAGAATGTGGGAAACATTCCCCATTACAACTCTCACATTCCAAATTTCCTTCCCCGCTCACCTGTGGACACTCCACGTTTACCTGCAGGCATTCCACGTTTACCTGCGGGCATTCCCCATCTACCTGTACACATTCCCCATCGAACTGTGGACATTCTCCGCTCACCTGTACACTTACGGTCTCCCCATCATCCCCCATTTTATTTGCCAGCCCATTAATTTTAATACTCAATCGATCACTCATTTCCTTCAGTCCTTCCCTCCATTCCTTACTCATTTTATTTTCCAGCCCGTCAATTTTTCGAAGCAATTGACCCAACATCTGGTCGGTTGTCGGGGCCGTTCCTACTGCTCCCGACTCCCCGGTGGGGGAGGGGGATAAGTTGGTGCTCGGGACGAGGGAGGTTCCAAGGCTCACCTCTGCATCTAATTCCCCTATTTCCGGCTCACTCCCGACGCTGACGGAGGCCTCGCTGCGTACTTCCATCTCATCAATTTCCGACATCCGCTTTCCGGAAGATTGTTTCCCGCGCGCGTATTTATTTTAATAATTCCTGAAACAATTTAAATTTGACGAAGACACGATATCGCGCTCCGTTTGCCCGATTGATTATTAAATTTCTCCGCCTCGACTATAAAAATTTTGCGTTCGAACGTCGGGCGCAATGTACGCCCGACCGTGTCGATGTCTCCCCGCGGACAAAAAAATTTGTCCGACCGTGTCGATGTCTCGCCGCGGACAAAAAAATTTGTCCGACGGGTTCAAATCCCACTCCTGACACCACTTGTCGCGTGACTACCCTTGGTGAACACCGTAGGGTAACACGGATGACCGATTGCGAGACTTTACACTCCCGAGGCGAAAACTCAATGGCGGATTCAAGCTCAACACAAAGTTAAACGCGCGGGAGGCCAGACGCAACGAGCTCCACAGCCTTATCTATTAAAATGAAACACCCAGGAAACTGCGTTCAAATATGTACAGAAAATAATATAAGGATTTATTATTGAAAAGTAATAACAGTGAAAAAAACACGCGCCGGTAATACTAATAACTAAATCGGGACGTCCCCACACGACTGATATCAAACACAAAACGAGGGAGATTAATTACGAAAAGAACACGTCACGTCGTTCAAAATGTACGCGGATTCGGGCTTATCTGGTCTTTCGTCGTCTTTGTGGCTGCCGTCCAACACCGCTCCTTTCGGCCCGATCGCACACCTCGCTCCAAGTTCCACGGCCCTCTGCGTCCGCCTCCAAGCGCCACCAGGCCTCGTCGGTCCAACGGCCCACACACACCACGAGCTCCTTTGCTCCAACGGTCCACCGCAGGGCTGCACGAAGCAACCAAAACCAAGTGCCAACTGCCAACTGCAACGAGCTGTGGTCACGAATGTTCAACGAACCGTGTCCTGTGCCAACTCCGACGAACTGTGCAACGAACCGTGTCCTGTGCCAACTGCCACGAACTCTGGTACGGAACTGTAACAACGAACTCTGCGACTCAACTCTCTCAACTCTGGACTCCACTCGAACTCCCGAAATGGCGTCCGACCGTCGCCTATATTGGTGGCCGATGACGTCACATTGGCGCGCTCCTCAGCCAATCATAGCCTCCCAACTCGCCCAGGTCACGCCCTCTGCGGCATGCGACTCCTGACATCTCCCGTCCGTGACCCCGCGGTCCTGGTGTAACACGTGCCAGCGAGGTTGGTAGGCCTTTGAGGTGCGCAGGCGAGGTTTGTAGGCCTTGGAGGTGTAAACGGTGGCGGTGTATTGTGGCGGTGTTCTTGGCCTGGTGGTGCCCATTTATTACGAAGTCAATGTCAGGGAAAGGGAATTATTTAATGTTGCACTAAGGACCTAACTAATGTTTATGTGGTTTGCAGTGCCATAAAGGACAAAGGTTTGATTACTAGGTGATACTCACAGGGGCGTTACCTTTAATCCCTCACTATTTAACACTCGAATCTCCAGGTAGATCCACACTCATACATCTTACCCCGACAACCGCCTGAACATCAATAACTTATTACATGTAGAGTCCCTGTCACGACAGCCGAATACCTACCTATTCAGATCTACCTAGCTCTAGATGTTGCATTACCAAATTCATAACAATATGAAGAACAATAATAATATTAGTACCATTTGTCAATAATAAAACGAACGTATAATCCCTGCCCGAGGCCAAGCAGATCTCTGCTTGGTGAAAGGTAAACTGATGCTGAAGCAGAACAACAGCAGGTATGCTCCAAGGTCGTTGACAACAACTACCTCAAACGTGCATGCAGCACGGTGTGTTATTTACTAGTACCCGACTGCAAAGCCGCAATGAGCCGGCGAAGCCAAAGCCTCTTGCCACGATCTTACCCATCACTATGGCACCAGTAGGTTAGGTAGTAGGTCGGTGTAGTAGGTACCGAACCGAGTTAAAAATGACACCATTTGCATTCTGGATGAGATTAAAATGTATAAAATTTCTTTCTTGATGAATTCGGTGAATTCCGTCTCAACTTCGGATATTTCCGGCCGTGAAAAACTATCCCCTACGGCCGTGAGATTTCTAAAAAATAATTCGTCAATTTTAGAATATTTGACGCCGTTTTCAGCCTCCGAAACGCGGTAATAAGCTTTTTTGAAATATTTTTTCAAATGCTCTAATCTCATTGGTTCCGGTGTTTGGTGACGATTTTCGTTGAAGACAACCAGGGCCAGTGTGGGCCCGGGGAACGAGGTTGGTCTTAAAGTATTTTAATTACAAATTAGAGGTGCATAAGATTGTGAATCAAAAAAAGACGGGTGAAACAAACTCCAATTGAACTTTTTTCAATTTGTTATGCATACTTCCGCATCCGCAAGATGGCGGCCGCCATTGCACGATTTGGTGCGTCAAAGCTTCAAAATTCTCAAAGGATTCAGCAAAATCTGGCTTTTCAACATAATACGTACGCGTTCATTCAAAACACAGGCTTCGCCGGCTACTAGTACCCGACTGCAAAGCCGCAATGAGCCGGCAAAGCCAAAGCCTCTTGCCACTATTTTACCCATCACTATGGCACCAGTAGGTTAGGTAGTAGGTCGGTGTAGTAGGTACCGAACCGAGTTAAAAATGACACCATTTGCATTCTGGATGAGATTAAAATTTATAAAATTTCCTTCTTGATTAATTCAGATATTTCCGACCATGAAAAACTATCCCCTACGGCCGCGAGATTTCTAAAAAATAATTCGTCAATTTTAGAATATTTGACGCCGTTTTCAGCCTCCGAAACGCAGTAATAAGCTTTTTTGAAATATTTTTTCAAATGCTCGAATCTCATTGGTTCCGGTGTTTGGTGACGATTTTCGTTGAAGATAACCAGGGCCCGTGCGAGCCCGGGGAACGTGGTTGGTCTTAAAGTATTTTAATTACAAATTAGAGGTGCATAAGATTGTGAATCAAAATAAGACGGGTGAAACAAACTCCTATTGAACTTTTTCGCAATTTTTATGCAAACTTCCGCATCCGCAAGATGGCGGCCTCCATTTTATTTTTATTTTTTTGCATACAAGATCGAGGCTCGTGAAAGAGCTAACATTTATCACACAAAAAGTCAAACCGCAACATTTGCGAGCAGGGACATCGGGAGGACTTGGGGGGGGAGGTGGGAGAGGTATAAAACATATGAACACTGCAAGGACTCTGGGGTGAATTAGCGGGGGTAGAAAAGATCAAGGTTTTGGATGGGGGAAGATAAGAGATGGTGGTGAACAGCTGTTTTAAAGACCTGGAGGGAGGAGTGGGATTGAAGGGAGTGGGGGAGTTTGTTACAGAGGCGGAAGAAAAGGGGAATGAAAGAGTGAAGGTGAGCAGAGAAGCTAGATTTTGGCAGTTTAACCATAAGAGGGTTGCAGGCAGATCTTGTGCGACCTGTCGGAATATTTGGGGGACAGAGCCCAGAGAGAGCTGGGGGAGCAAGGCCGGAGAGGAGTCGGTAGAAGACAGAAAGACCACCAACCTGCCTGCGGTGAGTGAGTGAAAGGCCCTCGGAGTTAACTTCATCGCAGGAGATTCCAATGATTCTGAAAGCTTTGGTTTCAACAGCGTGAAGCCGAGCTAGGTGTGAGGCATAAGCACCAGCCCAGAGGGGGGAACAGTATTCCATTGAGCTGCGGATGAAAGCCTTGTATGTGGTGAGGAGCTCAGGTGTGCCAAGGAAGGACTTCGCACGACGGAGGATGCCCAGTCGGCGACTGGCTTTGGGGGCCAGCTTGGAAATGTGGTTTTCCCAAGAAAGATCATGGCAGATCGTGAGACCCAACAGCTTGAGCGACAGAACTTCTTGGAGAGGATTGTTGAGAAAGTAGATGGGAGGGTTTTCCAGTCGGTCCTTTTGGAGAGACATTGTAAGAGTGTGAGATTTGTCAGGCTTGAAAGACATGTTCCACTTGTTTGACCAGTCTGTGATTTTGTCCAAGTCTGCAGAGAGTGAGGAGGCTGCAGACTGCCGATCTGAGGGATGAGGAATGGAGCGGCAAATAGTGGAGTCATTAGCAAAGCGATAGTGAGGATTTTCCAGAGTCAGAGAGATCATTGATGAAGACCAGAAATAGCACAGGGCCCAGAACACTACCTTGGGGAACTCCAGCCAGAACAGGTAGGGGAGATGAGCGAAATCCATTCAGGGCCACACGTTGCCTAGGACAAGAGAGGAAGTCCGCAAGCCATGAGTGGAGATTTCCATGGATACCATAGGAGGAGAGTTTGGTGAGCAGAGCTGGGTGCCAGAAAGTATCGAAGGCACGTGATATAATAATAATAATAATAATAATAATAATAATAATAATAATAATAATAATAATAAAGGAGTCTTATATAGCCCCATCAAGCAGAGTAAACTCCCCTCATGGCACTTTACATTATCATGCGAACGCACACACACCGCACACACACACACACAAACATACACACACACAGACACACCTTCACTGTTGTCCTATTCCTCTCTCTCCCCATTCAAAACCAACAGATGTGTACTCCCCCTCCTCCTCCTCCTCCCCTCCCTCCCCCGCACATGTACACAGACATACTCTCGATCTCTGTCCCACCTCAAACCAAAGGGAAAACAGGACTTAGACTTTGAAAGACTTGTGAAACCGATAGGTTTTGAGGGAGGTTTTAAAGGCAGGAAGAGAGTCAAAATGTCGAACAGAGGAAGGCAAGTCATTCCAGAGCAGAGGTGCAGCAAAGGAAAAGGATTTCTCGCCAAACGACTTGGTGCTGGTGCGCGGCGGCTCTAAGGTCATAGAGTCGTCGCTTGAACGAAGCTGTCGCCGAGGTTCATAGAGAGAGAGCAAATCGGAGAGATAGTGAGGTCCCGTTCCACACAATGATTTATAACATAGTGTGCAAATTTTGTATTGCACACGAGCAGAGACAGGCAGCCAGTGCAAAGATTCAAGAGGCGGAGTGACATGGTCAGACTTCTTCGCCTTACAGACAAGACGAGCGGTAGAGTTTTGAACCTTTTGTAACTTATCCAAGAGAAACTGAGGGCAGCCAGCATACAAAGAATTACAATAGTCTAGCCTTGAGAGGACAAGGCCACAGACCAGAGTTAGAGCAGCTTGAGGAGTAAGAAAGTGGCGAATGGATGCGATCTTTCGCAGCTGAAAGTATGCTGATTTGCAAGTTTGAAGTACTTGCTTGGAAAATGTCATGTATATGTCAAGTGAGACAGCTCTGATTTCCTGTTTGGCATTGAGGACCTCCATCCATTGTTGAGACAGCAGAAGGAACATGTCCAGAGTAGAATGACCTGGTCTGAATCCAAATTGATGATCGGAGTTCAAGCCATTGGAGAAGAGGAAGGATTTGATATCCGAAGCAATGATGGATTCCATGACTTTGCTGATAAATTGGAAGCAGGCTGATTGGTCTGTAGTTGCGAGGATCTGTTTTTGCACCTTTTTTGTGTAAAGCGGTAATGTTAGCTGATTTCAAAGATGCTGGCAGATGACCTTGAGCAAAAAAGAGGGTGAAAAGAACAGAGAGAGGGTGAGATAGAGTGGCAGAGCAGGATTTTAGGACCCGTGGGCTGATGCTGTCTGGTCCAGTTGCAGAATCAGAGTCGAGGTTTGATAAAAAAAACTTCTCCACCTTGTCAGGAGAGAAGGACACAGAGTCCAGGAGCAGTTGGGTTCGACTGGGAAAGGTGGGAACAGAGAGAGTTGGGTTTGGGACACAAGATTTTGAGGCAAACACAGAGTTGAGGCATTCGGCTTTGTCACGTGCGGTGTCAGCTGTGTAGCCATTTGAGGTAAGGGAGGGGATGGAGGGGGAACAAACACCAGAAACGGATTTGACCAGACGCCACCAGGATTTGGAGGAAGGAGACAGGTTTGAGAGTTCAATCTTGAGTGTGGCGAGATAGTGCTTCCTGGCACTCCTGAGGGTAGACACACACCTGTTTCGAGCTTGGTGGAAGGAACTGAGATTGCCTTCAGTTGGATTTGCCTTCCAAGAGGCAAAGGCAAGTTGTTTCAGGGCAACTGCCTCACCACAAGATTCAGTGTACCATGGACAGGAGGAAGGGTAAGACAACTGAAGACGAGATGGGATAAATCTGTGCATGAGAGAGAGAGAGCAGTTTGCTTTGGAAGAATTCCCAGGAAGAACTGATGTCAGAGGCAGTAGAGATGGGAGACCAGTCCAGATGATTGATGGCTGCTTGCAGACCGTGCCAGTCGGCCTGAGTGAAATGCCAGACTCGTCGGCGCTGAGGAGGCTCTCTGAGAATGGCCAGAGAGATGTCCACTTTAACAAGCACATGATCAGAAGAACCGATTGGAGCAGAAGAAGAGCAGCAGACATTTGCAGGGAAGTTAGTCATAACCAAGTCCAGAAGAGAAGATACTCCATTGACTGAGATCCAGGTCGGGAAATTGACAGATTGTGTCAGACCCAATGAGTCGCAGAAGTCCTTTGCTGAGGTGCCATGGCTGGTGAGAGATGAACCCACACCCAGCCAGCTGGCATGATGACAGTTGAAGTCGCCACATATGAGGAAGAGAGAGTTTGGATGAGTTGACAGAAGTTGGTCCATGTTGTCCGACAGCGAAATGTAAATGGAGTCATCACTGTTTGGAGGACAGTACAGAACACATATGACCAAAAGGTGGGAGCGGAGAGGAAGCCGTAGCCAGAGGTACTCCTGGGGGTGGGGTGGAGAGAGGGCAGTGCAGGGAGAGTGAGGAAGATAATTTTTGATAAAGATAGCAACCCCACCACCAGGACGAGGCTCAGGTCTATCATACCGGAGGAGGGAGTAACCAGGAAGAGATATTAAGGAATCAGAGACATCTTGATAGAGGAAAGTTTCTGTTAAGTAGATCAAGTCTGAATTGTCAGAAGCAACCTGAATGGAGAGATCAATCAGGTTTGAGCGAAGGCCCCGGAAGTTTGAGGTCCATATCGTTAATGAGGAGAGAGGGGGAGCATCGGGTGCAGGACAGGGGAGGGGTAGGGTCAGATGAAGGGTGAGAGGGGGAGGGAGGAAGAGCAGTTGATAGTGTGTCAGAGATTACAGAAGAGTTACCAGAAAGGGAAGGATGAGGAGGACGAAAGGTTTGATGGTGATGGAGGCACAGTGAGGGTTTGTTTGAGGGGGGGCAAAGGAAAGTAGAAGGTTGGGGGAGGTGGAGGTATGAGATGGAAGGGAGACTAAGTGGGGAGGAGGCAGCTTTGAGAAGGAGGTGGGAGGATGGAGAATTTGGGAGGGATGGTTGGGGGGGAGATTTGAAGGGGAGGGGTTGGTGGAGAGAGTTGAATGGGAGGGGCAAGGGGAGAGTTTAGGAGGGGAAGGGCAAGGGGGGAGTTTAGGAGGGGAGGGGCAAGGGGGGAGTTTAGGAGGGGAGGGGCAAGGGGGGAGATTTGGAGGGGAGGGGCAAGGGGGGAGATTTGGAGGGGAGGGGCAAGGGGGGAGTTTAGGAGGGGAGGGGCAAGGGGGGAGTTTAGGAGGGGAGGGGCAAGGGGGAGTTTAGGAGGGGAGGGGCAAGGGGGGAGTTTAAAAAGTGGATGATTAATGAAAGATGAACATTTATAACAAATTGGGTTTGTTGTGATTTTCAAGTTAGCGATCCGTTCAAGAACGATGGAGGAAGGGTGGAATGAATGAGAATTTAGAGCATGGAGTGATTTGGAATCATAAGAGATTGAATATTTTTTTGAAATGGAATGAGTTGAAGAGGAAATTGAAAGGAGGCATTGAGTGATTTGGTGCGTCAAAGCTTGGAATTCTCAAAGGATCCAGCAAAATCTGGTTTTTCAACATAATACGTACGCGTTCATTCACAACACCGGCTTCGCCGGCTATTAGTTGAAGAGGATACTTTGACCTCGGTGGAGATACCAGTTTGCAAATAATGTAGGTATTAAAAATTTGACTTCAGGCATTGGCAGCAGCTTCGTGAAGGACTTGCACAAAACACACACCCAGTCTGAATGTTGCTGTATCCAGTCAATAGCGAAATTGCAAATGGGGAATCCGCGAATGTCACGGATGGAAACCCTTACGTCATTTCCTCATTGTGCTTTAAACTCAATATCTCTATATTTTCATTCCAAACAGCATCATTCATCATTCCAATCACAAATTAACACTTCTAGTATTAATTTTGTAGTTGTAGGCCGGAGTAGGCAAGCAATCTGTCGTGTCTGTAATTAGGCCATGGGCTGGGGATGGCTCCCCTACTTTTTCCGAAGAACACCGTGGGATCTTTAACGTCCACCAACTAATGCCGACAGAAGGGACGGCCAGCTGAACGTCCACCAGTTACTTATCGGACACCCGAGGGCTTGCGCAGACACTGATGAATCGCCCATCCAGTTAAACACCAGGATAACAGTTTATAGCTGTGTTGGGATTCAAACTCAGGCTGGACAGCTGGAAAACTATTGTGCTACATCTAGGGTATCCTTCCAATCCATCACACTCGCTGAGGCGTCTCACTTCCACCACGTTTACTGTCCAGTCCCTTAGAGCGCCAGCACCTTCACTTTTTCCCCTCGAACACATCTACATCATTCGTCACGTGTCATACATCACGCGTCATATGTCACATGTCATAGATCATGCGACATTCGTCACGCATCATACATCACATGTCATACGACATGTGTCACACGTCATACGTCATACATCATAGCTAACATGATACGTGATACTGGACGTCGCTAATTTGACTCGTACGGCGCAGCGAGACATCTGGATCTGATCAACGTGTGAGAAATAAACGTCCAAGTTACACCCCTCCATCCCTTGGGCCAATGGGCGATCTCCATGTTACATAGTGCATATTAAACCTCTTTATACTGGACTAGCTGAATGCACCCGGCGTTGCCCACGTTCTTTTTGAATGAATTTATTCTTCTGTACATAGGTCGGACGCGAGCCCAGTATCACATAGTACTCAACGATTCCTTGTTTTTTCTTCTGTCGGGCCCCGCGAGAGAGAATTTTGAAAGCATGTGTTGCAATCAGTCAGATATTCCTTTTCAGTGCATAAGTTGTACTTCAAGAAAATTTTGAAAGAGGAAGAAGATTTATAACGAAATGAGCCCAGCCCGGCCGAGGCGGCCTCGACCAGCCTCGCCACCTTGCCTATAACCTTCCCAGGGCCCGTCCCGGCATTTTTTGCTTCAGAGGTTTCCTCAAATCTTTCACTGTTCAGGAGATTAGCGCGTGCAGATGAACAAACAAAAACTTTCTTTATAGCTGGCGAAGCCGGTGTTGTCAATCAACGCGTACGTATTATGTCGAAAACCAGATTATGCCTTGGCTTGAGAATTCCGAAGCGCAATGTAGGCCGCCATCTTGCGGATGCGGAAGTATGCATAACAAATTGAAAACGTTAAATAGGAGTTTCTTTCACCCGTCTTTGATTCACATTCTTATGCACCTCCAATTTATTATTAAAATACTTTAAGACCAACCTCGGCCCGCACGGGCCTGGTTATCTTCAACGAAAAGCGTCAACAAGCACAGGAACCAATGAGATTCGAGCATTTGAAAAAATATTTCTAAAACCAAATCACGCAATGGAGGCCGCCATCGACCAGATGCGGAGGTTTGCATAAAACAATTGCGAAAAAGTTCAATAGGAGTTTGTTTCACCGGTCTTTCTTTGATTCACAATCTAATGCACCTATAATTTGGAATTAAAATACTTTTAGACCAACCTCGTTATCTTCAACGAAAATCGTCACCAAACACCGGAACCAATGAGATTCGAGCATTTGAAAAAAATTTTTTTAAAGCTTATTACGCGTTTCGGAGGGTGAAAACGGCGTCAAATATTCTAAAATTGACGAAGAATTATTTTTTAGAAATCTCGCGGCCGTAGGGGATAGTTTTTCACGGCCAGAAATACGGTATAAGCGGTTTACGTAAAGAAAGAAAGCTCGGTTTGATTAACGACACTCACACATTGCCGTTGCAACGGCGCTATTGTCTGATCTGTTGGCACTGATCTTACTGCAAGCTAACTTCTTCTGGTGGAGGAAGCCGCCGTGCCCGGAGAGAACCAGTCCTGACAGCGACTGAAGTTAGAAGACTGCACACATACTGTGAAAACGTATGTTAAGCCCAGTTAAAATTTCTTAAAATAGGCATTAAGCTAGCACATCGTGTTGTTACTTCCTTAAGCTTCTTGTGATATTTATTGTATGTAGGTATTGGGGAGGACTGTCTGCTCTTCTCTTTTACCAAGTCTTACCAGGTACGGTAGCTACTACACCGACCTACTATCAACTACCTAACCTACTGATGTCATCGTGATGGGTAAAATAGTGGCAAGAGGCTTTGCCTTCGCCGGCTCACTGCGGCTTTGCAGTCGGGTACTAGTAGCCGGCGAAGCCGGTGTTGTCAATAAACGCGTACGTATTATGTCGAAATCCAGGTTATGCCTTGGCTTGAGAATTCCGAAGCGCAATGGAGGCCGCCATCTTGCGGATGCGGAAGTATGCATAACAAATTGAAAAAACGTTCAATAGGAGTTTCTTTCACCCGTCTTTGTTTGATTCACATTCTTATGCACCTCTAATTTATTATTAAAATACTTTAAGACCAACCTCGGCCCGCACGGGCCTGGTTATCTTCAACGAAAAGCGTCACCAAACACCGGAACCAATGAGATTCGAGCATTTGAAAAAATATTTCTAAAACCAAATCACGCAATGGAGGCCACCATCGACCGGATGCGGAAGTTTGCATAAAACAATTGCGAAAAAGTTCAATAGGAGTTTGTTTCACCCGTCTTTCTTTGATTCACAATCTAATGCACCTCTAATTTGTAATTAAAATACGTTAAGACCAACCTCGTTATCTTCAACGAAAATCGTCACCAAAGACCGGAACCAATGAGATTCGAGCATTTGAAAAGTATTTTGAAAAAGCTTATTACGCGTTTCGGAGGGTGGAAACGGCGTCAAATATTCTAAAATTGACGAAGAATTATTTTTTAGAAATAACGGCGCTATCGTCTGATCTGTCAGCACTGATCTACTGCAAGCTAACTTCTTCTGGTGGAGGAAGCCGCCGTGCCCGGAGAGAACCAGCCCTGACAGCGAATGAAGTTAGAAGACTGCACACATACTGTGAAAACGTATGTTAAGCCCAGTTAAAATTTCTTAAAATAGGCCCTGAGCGAGCACATCGTATCATTACTTCCTTAAGCTTCTTGTGACATTTATTGTATGTAGGTATTGGGGAGGACTGTCTGCTCTTCTCTTTTACCAAGTCTTACCAGGTACGGTAGCTACTACACCGACCTACTATCAACTACCTAACCTACTGATGTCATCGTGATGGGTAAAATAGTGGCAAGAGGCTTTGCCTTCGCCGGCTCACTGCGGCTTTGCAGTCGGGTACTAGTAGCCGGCGAAGCCGGTGTTGTCAATAAACGCGTACGTATTATGTCGAAATCCAGGTTATGCCTTGGCTTGAGAATTCCGAAGTGCAATGGAGGCCGCCATCTTGCGGATGCGGAAGTATGCATAACAAATTGAAAAAACGTTCAATAGGAGTTTCTTTCACCCGTCTTTGTTTGATTCACATTCTTATGCACCTCTAATTTATTATTAAAATACTTTAAGACCAACCTCGGCCCGCACGGGCCTGGTTATCTTCAACGAAAAGCGTCAACAAGCACAGGAACCAATGAGATTCGAGCATTTGAAAAAATATTTCTAAAACCAAATCACGCAATGGAGGCCGCCATCGACCAGATGCGGAGGTTTGCATAAAACAATTGCGAAAAAGTTCAATAGGAGTTTGTTTCACCCGTCTTTCTTTGATTCACAATCTAATGCACCTATAATTTGGAATTAAAATACTTTAAGACCAACCTCGTTATCTTCAACGAAAATCGTCACCAAACACCGGAACCAATGAGATTCGAGCATTTGAAAATTATTTTTAAAAAGCTTATTACGCGTTTCGGAGGGTGAAAACGGCGTCAAATATTCTAAAATTGACGAAGAATTATTTTTTAGAAATCTCGCGGCCGTAGGGGATAGTTTTTCACGGCCAGAAATACGGTATAAGCGGTTTACGTAAAGAAAGAAAGCTCGGTTTGATTAACGACACTCACACATTGCCGTTGCAACGGCGCTATTGTCTGATCTGTTGGCACTGATCTTACTGCAAGCTAACTTCTTCTGGTGGAGGAAGCCGCCGTGCCCGGAGAGAACCAGTCATGACAGCGACTGAAGTTAGAAGACTGCACACATACTGTGAAAACGTATGTTAAGCCCAGTTAAAATTTCTTAAAATAGGCCCTGAGCGAGCACATCGTATCGTTACTTCCTTAAGCTTCTTGTGACATTTATTGTATGTAGGTATTGGGGAGGACTGTCTGCTCTTCTCTTTTACCAAGTCTTACCAGGTACGGTACCTACTACACCGACCTACTATCAACTACCTAACCTACTGATGTCATCGTGATGGGTAAAATAGTGGCAAGAGGCTTTGCCTTCGCCGGCTCACTGCGGCTTTGCAGTCGGGTACTAGTAGCCGGCGAAGCCGGTGTCGTCAATAAACGCGTACGTATTATGTCGAAATCCAGGTTATGCCTTGGCTTGAGAATTCCGAAGCGCAATGGAGGCCGCCATCTTGCGGATGCGGAAGTATGCATAACAAATTGAAAAAACGTTCAATAGGAGTTTCTTTCACCCGTCTTTGTTTGATTCACATTCTTATGCACCTCTAATTTATTATTAAAATACTTTAAGACCAACCTCGGCCCGCACGGGCCTGGTTATCTTCAACGAAAAGCGTCACCAAACACCGGAACCAATGAGATTCGAGCATTTGAAAAAATATTTCTAAAACCAAATCACGCAATGGAGGCCACCATCGACCGGATGCGGAAGTTTGCATACAACAATTGCGAAAAAGTTCAATAGGAGTTTGTTTCACCCGTCTTTCTTTGATTCACAATCTAATGCACCTCTAATTTGTAATTAAAATACGTTAAGACCAACCTCGTTATCTTCAACGAAAATCGTCACCAAAGACCGGAACCAATGAGATTCGAGCATTTGAAAAGTATTTTTAAAAAGCTTATTACGCGTTTCGGAGGGTGGAAACGGCGTCAAATATTCTAAAATTGACGAAGAATTATTTTTTAGAAATAACGGCGCTATCGTCTGATCTGTCAGCACTGATCTACTGCAAGCTAACTTCTTCTGGTGGAGGAAGCCGCCGTGCCCGGAGAGAACCAGCCCTGACAGCGACTGAAGTTAGAAGACTGCACACATACTGTGAAAACGTATGTTAAGCCCAGTTAAAATTTCTTAAAATAGGCCCTGAGCGAGCACATCGTATCCTTACTTCCTTAAGCTTCTTGTGACATTTATTGTATGTAGGTATTGGGGAGGACTGTCTGCTCTTCTCTTTTACCAAGTCTTACCAGGTACGGTACCTACTACACCGACCTACTATCAACTACCTAACCTACTGATGTCATCGTGATGGGTAAAATAGTGGCAAGAGGCTTTGCCTTCGCCGGCTCACTGCGGCTTTGCAGTCGGGTACTAGTAGCCGGCGAAGCCGGTGTTGTCAATAAACGCGTACGTATTATGTCGAAATCCAGGTTATGCCTTGGCTTGAGAATTCCAAAGCGCAATGGAGGCCGCCATCTTGCGGATGCGGAAGTATGCATAACAAATTGAAAAAACGTTCAATAGGAGTTTCTTTCACCCGTCTTTGTTTGATTCACATTCTTATGCACCTCTAATTACCTTCGCAAAAGCGGAAGGTTATGTTTTGATCGCTGTGTATTTATTTGTATGTCTGTGTGTGTGTGTGTGTATGTTATTCGCATAACTCAAAAAGTATTCAACCGAATTGCATGAAATTTGGTGGGATGATTGGTTATTATACGGGACACATTTGATTAGATTTTGGGAGCAATCGGGTCAAAGGTCAAGGTCAAGGTCACGAAAAGGTCAAAATCGTATTTTTGTTGTTCTGTTCCCTACACTCCCATGCCAAGTACAGAACAGTAGCTGCGGCGAAGGTATGCGCTCTACCGAGTGCCCGTTCTAGTTTATGATTAAAATACTTTAAGACCAACCTCGGCCCGCACGGGCCTGGTTATCTTCAACGAAAAGCGTCACCAAACACCGGAACCAATGAGATTCGAGCATTTGAAAAAATATTTCTAAAACCAAATCACGCAATGAAGGCCACCATCGACCGGATGCGGAAGTTTGCATACAACAATTGCGAAAAAGTTCAATAGGAGTTTGTTTCACCCGTCTTTCTTTGATTCACAATCTAATGCACCTCTAATTTGTAATTAAAATACGTTAAGACCAACCTCGTTATCTTCAACGAAAATCGTCACCAAAGACCGGAACCAATGAGATTCGAGCATTTGAAAAGTATTTTTAAAAAGCTTATTACGCGTTTCGGAGGGTGGAAACGGCGTCAAATATTCTAAAATTGACGAAGAATTATTTTTTAGAAATAACGGCGCTATCGTCTGATCTGTCAGCACTGATCTACTGCAAGCTAACTTCTTCTGGTGGAGGAAGCCGCCGTGCCCGGAGAGAACCAGCCCTGACAGCGACTGAAGTTAGAAGACTGCACACATACTGTGAAAACGTATGTTAAGCCCAGTTAAAATTTCTTAAAATAGGCCCTGAGCGAGCACATCGTATCGTTACTTCCTTAAGCTTCTTGTGACATTTATTGTATGTAGGTATTGGGGAGGACTGTCTGCTCTTCTCTTCTCTTTTACCAAGTCTTACCAGGTACGGTACCTACTACACCTACCTACTACCAACTACCTAACCTACTGATGCCATAGTGATGGGTAAAATAGTGGCAAGAGGCTTTGGCTTCGCCGGCTCATTGCAGCTTTGCAGTCGTGTACGAGTATATATAGAAGATAGAAGATAAGAGATCCAGGCAGCAACACCGGAACACGGATTTATTTACTGCGCAGGTGATAGAAATAGTAATTAGGAAAAAAGTGAATCCGGATGGAAAGGAATTTGTAAACATCAACCTGACACATTGACACGTAGCACAGAGTTTAAACTGTAAAACGTGGTTCTGAAAGTTGCTTCTCCTGATCTCACGAGTTGGTTGTATTGTGGCAGGCACAAGGGGCAATAATTCCGCGCACCAGTGGGTGGCGCGAGCGTCCAGGCGGGGAACGAAAACGCATGCCCCACCTTTCGACCGTTCGGCCATGCCCGGGGGCAAGGCGTGGCCTCGGGACATATATGCGGGCTCTACGCTCGAGCCCGTCCAGTGCTGAAGTGCGAGCTCTTAGTAAAGACTCTTTGTTTGTACCAACGCGTTGTGGCCTCCCTCTCTGGCAATCGAGTTGTGTGTGCACAGCACCACACTGGTGACCCCGATTGGTTCAGCCGTTGCTGACCCCCGAACGCGCCATGGCTACCAACGCCGTCGCCGTTAAACTCCCGGAGTTTTGGGAAGCACAAGCCGACGTTTGGTTTGTGCAGGCCGAAGCTCAATTTCAGCTCCGAGGCATCACGGCAGACGAGACCCGGTACTACCACGTGGTCGCCGCCCTCGGGCCCGGCACTGCCGCCCGAGTCGTGTCCATCCTTCAGCGCCCGCCGGGCGACAAGTACGAGGCGCTCAAACGTCTCCTCCTCGCCACGTTCGGGCTCACGGAGATCGAACGGGCCGACCGCCTCCTGGACCTTCCCGCCCGCGGCGACACACGACCATCCGTCCAGATGGATTTCATGCTGTCGCTGCTTGGAGACCAGCGCCCGGATTTCTTGTTCCGCGCACATTTCCTCCGCCGGCTACCTGCACAGGTGTGCCTTGCGCTGGCCGGTTCCAAACTAACAAAACCCCGCGCCCTGGCTGGAGAGGCCGACAAGTATTTTGCGGCCTGCGACACGCGGTCGGTGTACGGTGCTGCCGTAGTGGCTCCCGGTGCGGAGGTTCCAGCGCCCCCTGCTTCCCTCGTGGCCGCTGCTACGCCCCGCCCACTACCGCCGACACGACCGCCGCGGGGGCCACCACCGCAAACCTGGTGCTACTACCATGCCAGGTTCGCCGCAAGGCTAAAACGTGCCGCCCGCCGTGTTCTTTTGACAGGTCGGGAAACGACCGGCGCTCACTTGCGGCCATGAGCGTCGGCCATTCCTCCTGTTCATCACGGACACCTTGTCCGGACGCCGTTTTCTTTGCGACACAGGAGCACAGGTAAGCGTCCTCCCCGCCTCCACGTCCGACAAGCAAGCCGTGGGCCGGGGCCCCGCTTTGCTTGCCGCCAACGGTACACCCATCCGCACATTCGGGAAGCGTTTGCTTCTCACTGTGGTTCGGAGGGCAGCGCTTTCAATGGTCGTTCGTGACCGCCAGCGTGCCAATGGCCCTGCTTGGCACGGACTTCCTATGTGCGCATGGGCTGTTGGTCGACGTGAAGCGCAGACGTCTCGTCCAGGCCGAAACCTTCAGCTCGCTCGCTTGCAACGCGTGGGAAGACGTTCAGCAACGCGTCTTCCCACGTCGCCCCGGAGCTTCGCACAGCGGAGTACGTCTTCGTCGGGCACGATGCCCACCGGGCACCGCTGCGGCCCCCGTACGACGGGCCCTTCTGCGTGTTTGAGACCGGGGACAAATATTTCACCGTCGACATCGGCAGTGCCCCGGATCGCATCTCCGTGGACCGCCTCAAGCCGGCCCACCTCGATCTGGACCACCCCCCGCAAGCAGCTCTGCCTCCGCGTCGAGGCCGCCCCCCGGCGGACGGACTCCCGGCACCCCCCAGCCCCACTACCCCCCAGCCCTGCACTCATCGCCAGGGGGCGTTTCGGCCGGGTCATCCGGCTTCCCCGCAAACTCACCCATCAGGTGCGCGGGAATTCTGGAGGGGCGCTTGTGGCGGGCACAAGGGGCAATAATTCCGCGCACCAGTGGGTGGCGCGAGCGTCCAGGCGGGGAACGAAAACGCATGCCCCGCCTTTCGACCGATCGGCCACGCCCGGGGGCAAGGCGTGGCCTCGGGACATATATGCGGGCTCTAAGCTCGACCCCGCCCAGTGCTGAAGTGCGAGCTCTTAATAAAGACTCTTTGTTTGTACCAACGCGTTGTGGCCTACCTCTCTGGCAATCAAGTCGTGTGTGCACAGCACCACAGTATAATAATTTATATACAATACAACCAAATGGTTGTATTGTATATAAATTGATGAATCGCCAAGCTCACAATGGCGGACGCACCCGTGATGCCGCGCATGGTTTGCACCAGCGCTAACTCGGTGAAGCCTTCGAGCTATTCAGAAAGCGTACCCAGCTGTACTTTTCTGTGAAGGACGCAGCAGGTGACAAACAAGTCGACCACATTCTCCTGCTATCAGGTGAGGAAGGCCTGCGACGCTACCGTTTGTGGGGGCTTGAGAACGGCACAAGGCCGAACACTGTGACGCCAGCGATTGTTTGGCAGCGTTTTGAAGCTGAACTGAAACCCCAGGCAAATGTGCCTCGTTTCTGCTTACAGCGATTTATGCAGCACGATGGATGGGTTGAAGGATCGTGCAGACTGGGGGTTTTGGGATCGTGCGGGCGGAGGGGGGAGGGGTTGTGGAATCGTGCGGGCAGGGGGGAGGGATCGTGCGGGCGGGACGGGTTGTGGGATCGCGCGGGCGGGACGGGTTGTGGGATCGAGCGGGCGGGACGGGTTGTGGGATCGCGCGTGTGGGACGGGTTGTGGGATCGCGCAGGGCGGGACGGGTTGTGGGATCGCGCGGGCGGGATGGGTTGAGGGATCGTACAGACTTGGGGGAGGGGAGGTGGGCGTTTTGGGATCGTGCAGGTGGTGTGGAGGCGATCGTGCGGGCGGGACGGGTTGTGGGATCGTGCGGCGGGGGGGGGGGGGTTGGATCGTGCGGGTGGGAGAGGGGCGGTTGTGGAATCGTGCGGGCGGGGGTGGGGGTTTTGGGATCGTGCGGGTGGGGGAGGGGCGGTTGTGGAATCGTGCGGCCAGGGGCGGGGGGTTGTGGAATCGTGCGGGCGGGGAAGGGGTTGTGGAATCATGGGGGGCGGGGGGATTGTGGAATCATGGGGGGCGGGGGGATTGTGGAAAAGTGAGGGCGGGGGGGCGGGGCTTGTGGAATCGTGCGGGCGGGGGGTGGGGGTTTTGGGATCGTGCGGGTGGGGGAGGGGGGGAGTGGGATCGTGCGGGTGGGGGAGGGGGGTGTGGAATCGTGCGGGCGGGACGACAATTGTCAATGACCTTGAAGTGGTTCATTCGCATAAAATTAAAAACAAGTTACGTACCGAACATACCACACAACTCCCAATCACTCAGAGAAGTAACTGCGTATTTAGTCCGTTCGCAATCGAGGCGTCTCATCCAAAACCAGCTCACAGAGATTATCATTAATAAATAATAAACTACACGAACGAGGTGATGACATGGTTTTCCTGAGGAGGTGATTCCATCCGTACATTGATTAGCACACAAATCTCGACATGAAAAGATAAAATTCACTTTATGTTGTGAAAACCCGTGTGAAGTACCTTCGTTGCGACGTCTTCTTAAAAAAGACGCAACTTGGGTCGCCTACTCGCCTTTCCACAGTAACCACGTGATACATTTGTGACGTCACGTCAGCCTTCCTTGTTCAATGTTCTTAAATAATAATGAGTTTAAGCGCGATCAGATTGGTAGATTTGAAGTCTTCATCAACGTTATTTATTAATATTTAAAATAAATCAAGTGTTATATATTTATTTTGGGGAAGTTCCTTTCGGGGTGCTTTGGGGGCACCGGAAGGGTCTTGAACCTATTTCTATTTTCAGCATAATGATCGCAATGTCAATTTTAAAATCCTTTCTTGCGTTAATACATTGTAATTGTTTTAATAGGAGGCGATGTTTCCATTTGGCAGACTCAACCACCCTGTGAGATATTGTTATAAGTACACCAAGTAATGCGATCGTTGGTGTCACATTCTCGCCTGGAGAGGTAATATACGAGGACATTGTGAAAAGGGTGAAGGAACATTATTCTCCGAGGGCAAATAAAACCTCAGTACGGATTCGGTTGAGCAATGTGTGCAGCCATGGCGTAGTAATGGTTTGTGGCGCTCGTGGCGAAGGTCAAAAATAGCGCTCGCCGCAGGCACTGACAGAGTCAGTAATTCCTTTTGGGGGGCCATATGAAAGAGCTTAAGCTTCCCAGCAGGCTCAGAAACAGAGCACTGGAACCTGTTCAAAGTGAGAATAGATTTAGATATGTGTTGCAGTGTTCAAATGTTGTGGTCCGTGAGACCAGTGCGCATGCGCGGATCCTCGGCGGGAATGGCGATACTGTGGCAGGGTGCTGGCTAAACGTGCTTCATTGAAGCCTGAATGACCCACCGATCTTTGTTCATGACTACTCATTGAAACAATATGATCTCCTGAGATGATTAGGCTTTTTAACTACAAAGAATCCGGAAGAATTCTTGTGTTGCTAAACACGCGCCATATTAAGGTGTATAGAGCAGTTTAATAGGTCCTTCCATGGCATGGTATTCCTATTACAAAATAAATAACAAAAATAATGATAACATTGTAACAAAAAAAGCGTCTATTAATACGAATAATATGAAGAACAATAATAATATTAGTACCATTTGTCAATAATAAAACGAACGTATAATCCCCGCCCGAGGCCAAGCAGATCCCTGCTTGGTGAAAGGTAAACTGATGCTGAAGCAGAACAACAGCAGGTATGCTCCAAGGTCGTTGACAACAACTACCTCAAACATGCATGCAGCACGGTGTGGTATTTACTAGTACCCGACTGCAAAGCCGCAATGAGCCGGCGAAGCCAAAGCCTCTTGCCACGATTTTACCCATCACTATGGCAATAGTAGGTTAGGCAGTTGGTTGTAGGTAGGTGTAGTAGGTACCGTACCTCGTTAAAAATGACACCATTTGCATTCTGGATGAGATTAAAATGTATAAAATTTCCTTCTTGATGAATTCGGTGAATTCCGTCTCAACTTCGGATATTTCCGGCCATGAAAAACTATCCCCTACGGCCGCGAGATTTCTAAAAAATAATTCTTCGTCAATTTTAGAATATTTGACGCCGTTTTCAGCCTCCGAAACGAGGGAAACAGCTTTTTTGAAATATTTTTTCAAATGCTCGAATCTCATTCGTTCCGGTGTTTGGTGACGATTTTCGTTGAAGCCAACCAGGGCCAGTGTGGGCCTGGGGAACGAGGTTGGTCTTAAAGTATTTTAATTAGAAATTAGAGGTGCATAAGATTGTGAATCAAACAAAGACGGGTGAAACAAACTCCAATTGAACTTTTTCGCAATTTTTTTATGCATACTTCCGTATCCGGAAGATGGCGGCCTCCATTGAGTGATTTGGTTTTTGAATTTTTTTTTCAAATGCTCGAATCTCATTGGTTCCGGTGTTTGGTGACGATTTTCGTTGAAGATAACCAGGCCCGTGCGGGCCGAGGTTGGTCTTAAAGTATTTTAATTACAAATTAGAGGTGCATAAGATTGTGAATCAAAAAAAGACGGGTGAAACAAACTCCTTTTGAACTTTTTTCAATTTGTTATGCATACTTCCGCATCCGCAAGATAGCGGCCTCCATTGCGCGATTTGGTGCGTCAAAGCTTCAAAATTCTCAAAGGATTCAGCAAAATCTGGCTTTTCAACATAATACGTACGCGTTCATTCAAAACACAGGCTTCGCCGGCTACTAGTACCCGACTGCAAAGCCGCAATGAGCCGGCAAAGCCAAAGCCTCTTGCCACTATTTTACCCATCACTATGGCACCAGTAGGTTAGGTAGTAGGTCGGTGTAGTAGGTACCGAACCGAGTTCAAAATGACACCATTTGCATTCTGGATGAGATTAAAATTTATAAAATTTCCTTCTTGATTAATTCAGATATTTCCGACCGTGAAAAACTATACCCTACGGCCGCGAGATTTCTAAAAAATAATTCGTCAATTTTAGAATATTTGACGCCGTTTTCAGCCTCCGAAACACGGTAATAAGCTTTTTTGAAATATTTTTTCAAATGCTCGAATCTCATTGGTTCCGGTGTTTTGTGACGATTTTCGTTGAAGATAACCAGGGCCCGTGCGGGCCCGGGGAACGTGGTTGGTCTTAAAGTATTTTAATTACAAATTAGAGGTGCATAGGATTGTGAATCAAAATAAGACGGGTGAAACAAACTCCTATTGAACTTTTTCGCAATTTTTATGCAAACTTCCGCATCCGCAAGATGGCGGCCTCCATTTTATTTTTATTTTTTTGCATACAAGATCGAGGCTCGTGAAAGAGCTAACATGAATCACACAAAAAGTCAAACCACAACATTTGAGAGCAGGGACATCGGGAGGACTTGGGGGGGAGGTGGGAGAGGTATAAAACATATGAACACTGCAAGGACTCTGGGGTGAATTAGCGGGGGTAGAAAAGATCAAGGTTTTGGATGGGGGAAGATAAGAGATGGTGGTGAACAGCTGTTTTAAAGACCTGGAGGGAGGAGTGGGATTGAAGGGAGTGGGGGAGTTTGTTCCAGAGGCGGAAGAAATGGGGAATGAAAGAGTGAAGGTGAGCAGAGAAGCTAGATTTTGGCAGTTTAACCATAAGAGGGTTGCAGGCAGATCTTGTGCGACCTGTCGGAATATTTGGGGGACAGAGCCCAGAGAGAACTGGGGGAGCAAGGCCGGAGAGGAGTCGGTAGAAGACAGAAAGACCACCAACCTGCCTGCGGTGAGTGAGTGAAAGGCCCTCGGAGTTAACTTCATCGCAGGAGATTCCAATGATTCTGAAAGCTTTGGTTTCAACAGCGTGAAGCCGAGCTAGGTGTGAGGCATAAGCACCAGCCCAGAGGGGGGAACAGTATTCCATTGAGCTGCGGATGAAAGCCTTGTATGTGGTGAGGAGCTCAGGTGTGCCAAGGAAGGACTTCGCACGATGGAGGATGCCCAGTCGGCGACTGGCTTTGGAGGCCAGCTTGGAAATGTGGTTTTCCCAAGAAAGATCATGGCAGATAGTGAGACCCAACAGCTTGAGCGGCAGAACTTCTTGGAGAGGATTGTTGAGAAAGTAGATGGGCGGGTTTTCCAGTCGGTCCTTTTGGAGAGACATTGTAAGAGTGTGAGATTTGTCAGGCTTGAAAGACATGTTCCACTTGTTTGACCAGTCTGTGATTTTGTCCAAGTCTGCAGAGAGTGAGGAGGCTGCAGACTGCCGATCTGAGGGATAAGGCATGGAGCGGCAAATAGTGGAGTCATTAGCAAAGAGATAGAGAGGATTTTCCAGAGAGTCGGAGAGATCATTGATGAAGACCAGAAATAGCACAGGGCCCAGAACACTACCTTGGGGAACTCCAGCCAGAACAGGCAGGGGAGATGAGAGAAATCCATTCAGGGCCACACGTTGCCTAGGACAAGAGAGGAAGTCCGCAAGCCATGAGTGGAGATTTCCATGGATACCATAGGAGGAGAGTTTGGTGAGCAGAGCTGGGTGCCAGACCGTATCGAAGGCACGTGATATAATCTATCTATAATTCCAGTAATCTCTGTGTGTATGTCCGTGTGTCTGTCTGTGACCGCTGTTTCTCGACAACCACGGGTCCGATATACTTGAAACTTGCCAGGTATATTGCTGGGGACCCGAGGATGTGCCTTTTCAAGGTTTCATATTAATCGGACAAGTAGTTAGCGAGCTATGTCCAAAAAACGATTCAACCAATCAGAGAGCAGCGAGCTATCACGTGTGCCGAACGTGGCGAACAGACTCTGCCTCGGACGGCACATTTGAGAGCGTATTCATTTATTTCACGTTGGCAAACTATGTTGGCGTTAAACTATGTTTTACAACTAATTAAAACGAATTTGCGATTCATTCACTTTCCTGCGCGTTTGTGCACGCTAGGCGATTTCATTACCAAACTCCGCAAGCCGTTCGCTTTGGACCAAACCATTTCATGTAAATAGAGGGGGGGGATTGTCACCGTACTCGCAAGCCGTTCGCTTTGGACCAAACCATTTCATGTAAATAGAGGGGGGGGATTGTCACCGTACTCGCAAGCCGTTCGCTTTGGACCAAACCATTTCATGTAAATAGAGGGGGGGGATTGTCACCGTACTCGCAAGCCGTTCGCTTTGGCTTTGCGAATGGACCAAACCATTTCATGTAAATAGAGGGGGGGGATATAATTTTAGATATATATATAGTACGGGCATGCCCTAGTAATAATAATAATAATAATAATAATAATAATAATAATAATAATAAAGGAATCTTATATAGCCCCATCAAGCAGAGTAAACTCCCCTCATGGCGCTTTACATTATCATGCGAACGCACACACACCGCACACACACACACAAACATACACACACACAGACACACCTTCACTCTTGCCCTATTCCTCTCCCTCCCCATTCAAAACCCACAGATGTGTACTCCCCCTCCTCCTCCCCTCCCTCCCTCGCACATGTACACAGACATACTCTCGATCTCTGTCCCACCTCAAACCAAAGTGAAAACAGGACTTAGACTTTGAAAGACTTGTGAAACCGATAGGTTTTGAGGGAGGTTTTAAAGGCAGGAAGAGAGTCAACATGTCGAACAGAGGAAGGCAAGTCATTCCAGAGCAGAGGTGCAGCAAAGGAAAAGGATTTCTCGCCAAACGACTTGGTGCTGGTGCGCGGCGGCTCTAAGGTCATAGAGTCGTCGCTTGAACGAAGCCGTCGCCGAGGTTCATAGAGAGTGAGCAAATCGGAGAGATAGTGAGGTCCCGTTCCACACAATGATTTATAACATAGTGTGCAAATTTTGTATTGCACACGAGCAGAGACAGGCAGCCAGTGTAAAGATTCAAGAAGCGGAGTGACATGGTCAGACTTCTTCGCCTTACAGACAAGATGAGCGGCAGAGTTTTGAACCTTTTGTAACTTATCCAAGAGAAACTGAGGGCAGCCAGCATACAAAGAATTACAATAGTCTAGCTGTGAGAGGACAAGGGCACAGACCAGCTTGGTTAGAGCAGCTTGAGGAGTAAGAAAGTGGCGAATGGATGCGATCTTTCGCAGCTGAAAGTATGCTGATTTGCAAGTTTGAAGTACTTGCTTGGAAAATGTCATGTATATGTCAAGTGAGACAGCTCTGATTTCCTGTTTGGCATTGAGGACCTCCATCCATTGTTGAGACAGCAGAAGCAACATGTCCAGAGTAGAATGACCTGGTCTGAATCCAAATTGATGATCGGAGTTCAAGCCATTGGAGAAGAGGAAGGATTTGATATCCGAAGCAATTATGGATTCCATGACTTTGCTGATAAATTGGAAGCAGGCTGATTGGTCTGTAGTTGCAAGCATCTGTTTTTGCACCTTTTTTGTGTAAAGCGGTAATGTTAGCTGATTTCCAAGATGCTGGCAGATGACCTTGAGCAAAAAAGAGGGTGAAAAGAACAGAGAGAGGGTGAGATAGAGCGGCAGAGCAGGATTTTAGGACCCATTGGCTGATGCTGTCTGGTCCAGTTGCAGAATCAGTGTCGAGGTTTGATAAAAAAAACTTCTCCACCTTGTCAGGAGAGAAGGACACAGAGTCCAGGAGCAGTTGGGTTCGACTGGGAAAGGTGGGAACAGAGAGAGTTGTGGTTGGGACACAAGATTTTGAGGCAAACACAGAGTTGAGGCATTCGGCTTTGTCACGTGCGGTGTCAACTGTGTAGCCATTTGAGGTAAGGGAGGGGATGGAGGGGGAACAAACACCAGAAACGGATTTGACCAGACGCCACCAGGATTTGGAGGAAGGAGACAGGTTTGAGAGTTCAATCTTGAGTGTGGCGAGATAGTGCTTCCTGGCACTCCTGAGGGTAGACACACACCTGTTTCGAGCTTGGTGGAAGGAACTGAGATTGCCTTCAGTTGGATTTGCCTTCCAAGAGGCAAAGGCAAGTTGTTTCAGGGCAACTGCCTCACCACAAGATTCAGTGTACCATGGACAGGAGGAAGGGTAAGACAACTGAAGACGAGATGGGATAAATCTGTGCATGAGAGAGAGCAGTTTGCTTTGGAAGAATTCCCAGGAAGAACTGATGTCAGAGGCAGTGGAGATGGGAGACCAGTCCAGATGATTGATGGCTGCTTGCAGACCGTGCCAGTCGGCCTGAGTGAAATGCCAGACTCGTCGGCGCTGAGGAGGCTCTCTGAGAATGGCCAGAGAGATGTCCACTTTAACAAGCACATGATCAGAAGAACCGATTGGAGCAGAAGAAGAGCAGCAGACATTTGCAGGGAAGTTAGTCATAACCACGTCCAGAAGAGAAGATAGTCCATTGACTGAGATCCAGGTCGGGAAATTGACAGATTGTGTCAGTCCCAATGAGTCGCAGAAGTCCTTTGCTGAGGTGCCATGGCTGGTGAGAGATGAACCCACACCCAGCCAGCTGGCATGATGACAGTTGAAGAGACCACATATGAGGAAGAGAGAGTTTGGATGAGTTGACAGAAGTTGGTCCATGTTGTCCGACAGCGAAATGTAAATGGAGTCATCACTGTTTGGAGGACAGTACAGAATACATATGACCAAAAGGTGGGAGCGGAGAGGAAGCCGTAGCCAGAGGTACTCCTGGGGGTGGGGTGGAGAGAGGGCAGTGCAGGGAGAGTGAGGAAGAAAGTTTTTGATAAAGATAGCCACCCCACCACCAGGACGAGGCTCAGGTCTATCATACCAGAGGAGGGAGTAACCAGGAAGAGATATTAAGGAATCAGAGACGTCTTGATAGAGGAAAGTTTCTGTTAAGCAGATCAATTCTGGATTGTCAGAAGCAACCTGAATGGAGAGATCAATCAGGTTTGAGCGAAGGCCCCGGAAGTTTGAGGTCCATATCGTGAATGAGGAGAGAGGGGGAGCATCGGGTGCAGGACAGGGGAGGGGAGGGGTAGGGTCAGATGAAGGGTGAGAGGGGGAGGTAGGAAGAGCAGTTGATAGTGTGTCAGAGATTACAGAAGAGTTACAATAAAGGGCAGGATGAGGAGGACGAAAGGTTTGATGGTGATGGGATGAGGCACAGTGAGGGTCTGTTTGAGGGGGGGCAGAGGAAAGTAGAAGGTTGGGGTAGGTGGAGGTATGGGATAGAAGGGAGACGAAGTGGGGAGGAGGCAGTTTTGAGAAGGAGGTGGGAGGATGGAGAATTTGGGAGAGATGGTTGGGGGGGAGATTTGAAGGGGAGGGGTTGGTGGAGAGAGTTGAATGGGAGGGGCAAGGGGAGAGTTTAGGAGGGGAAGGGCAAGGGGGGAGTTTAGGAGGGGAAGGGCAATGGGGGAGTTTAGGAGGGGAGGGGCAAGGGGGGAGTTTAGGAGGGGAGGGGCAAGGGGGAGATTTGGAGGGGAGGGGCAAGGGGGGAGATTTGGAGAGGAGCGGCAAGGGGGGAGTTTAGGAGGGGAGGGGCAAGGGGGAGTTTAGGAGGGGAGGGGCAAGTGGGGAGATTTGGAGGGGAGGGGCAAGGGGGGAGTTTAGAAGTGGATGATTAATGAAAGATGAACATTTATAACAAATTGGGTTTGTTGTGATTTTCAAGTTAGCGATCCGTTTAAGAACGATGGAGGAAGGGTGGAATGAATGAGAATTTAGAGCACGGAGTGATTTGGAATCATAAGAGATTGAATATTTTTTTGAAATGGAATGAGTTGAAGAGGAAATTGAAAGGAGGCATTGAGTGATTTGGTGCATCAAAGCTTGGAATTCTCAAAGGATCCAGCAAAATCTGGTTTTTCAACATAATACATACGCGTTCATTCACAACACCGGCTTCGCCGGCTATTAGTTGAAAAGGATACTTTGACCTCAGTGGAGATACCAGTTTGCAAATAATGTAGGTATTAAAAATTTGACTTCGGGCATTGGCAGCAGGTTCGTGAAGGACTTGCACAAAACACATACCCAGTCTGAATGTTGCTGTATCCAGTCAATGGCGAAATTGCAAATGGGGAATCCGCGAATGTCACGGATGGAAACCCTTACGTCATTTCCTCATTGTGCTTTAAACTCAATATTTCTATATTTTCATTCCAAACAGCATCATTCATCATTCCAATCACAAATTAACACTTCTAGTATTAATTTGGTAGTTGTAGGCCGGAGTAGGCAAGCAAACTGTCGTGTCTGTAATTAGGCCATGGGCTGGGGATGGCTCCCCTACTTTTTCCGAAGAACACCGTGGGATCTTTAACGTCCACCAACTAATGCTGACAGAAGGGACGGCCAGCTGAACGTCCACCAGCTACTTATCGGACACCCGAGGGCTTGCGCAGACACTGATGAATCGCCCATCCAGTTAAACACCAGGATAACAGTTTATAGCTGTGTTGGGATTCAAACTCAGGCTGGACAGCTGGAAAACTATTGTGCTACATCAAGGGTATCCTTCCAATCCATCACACTCGCTGAGGCGTCTCACTTCCACCACGTTTACTTTTGTGTCCAGTCCCTTAGAGCGCCAGCACCTTCGCTTTTTCCCCTCGAACACATCTACATCATTCGTCACGTGTCATACGTCACGTGTCATATGTCACATGTCATAGATCATGCGTCATTCGTCACGCGTCATACATCACATGTCATACGACACGTGTCACACGTCATACGTCACACGTCATACATCATAGCTAACATGATAGGTGATACTGGACGTCGCTAATTTGACTCGTACGGCGCAGCGAGACATCTGGATCTGATCAACGTGTGAGAAATAAACGTCCAACAGTTACACCCCTCCATCCCTTGGGCCAATGGGCGATCTCCATGTTACAGAGTGCATATTAAACCTCTTTATACTGGACTAGCTGAATGCACCTGGCGTTGCCCACGTTCTTTTTTAATGAATTTATTCATCTGTACATCGGTCGGACGCGAGCCCAGTATCACATAGTACTCAACGATTCCTTGTTTTTTCTTCTGTCGGGCCCCGCGAGAGAGAATTTTGAAAGCATGTGTTGCAATCAGTCAGATATTCCTTTTCAGTGCATAAGTTGTACTTCAAGAAAATTTTGAAAGAAGAAGAAGATTTATTACGAAATGGGCCCACCCCGGCCGAGGCGGCCTCGACCAGCCTCGCCACCTTGCCTATAACCTTCCCAGGGCCCGTCCCGGAATTTTTGTTTCAGAGGTTTCCTCAAATCTTTCACTGTTCAGGAGATTAGCGCGTGCAGATGAACAAACAAAAACTGTCTTTATAGCCGGCGAAGCCGGTGTTGTCAGTAAACGCGTCCATATTATGTCGAAAACCAGATTATGCCTTGGCTTGAGAATTCCGAAGCGCAATGGAAGCCGCCATCTTGCGGATGCGGAAGTATGCATAACAAATTTAAAAACGTTCAATAGGAGTTTCTTTCAAGCGTCTTTGTTTGATTCACAATCGTATGCACCTCCAATTTATTATTAAAATACTTTCAGACCAACCTCGGCCCGCACGGGCCTGGTTATCTTCAACGAAAAGCGTCACCAATCACCGGAACCAATGAGATTCGAGCATTTGAAAAAATATTTCTAAAACCAAATCACGCAATGGAGGCCGCCATCGACCAGATGCGGAAGTTTGCATAAAACAATTGTGAAAAAGTTCAATAGGAGTTTGTTTCACCCGTCTTTCTTTGATTCACAATCTAATGCACCACTAATTTGTAATTAAAATACGTTAAGACCAACCTCGTTATCTTCAACGAAAATCGTCACCAAACACCGGAACCAATGAGATTCGAGCATTTGAAAAAATATTTTAAAAAAGCTTATTACGCGTTTCGGAGGGTGAAAACGGCGTCAAATATTCTAAAATCGACGAAGAATTATTTTTTAGAAATAACGGCGCTATCGTCTGATCTGTCGGCACTGATCTTACTGCAAGCTAACTTCTTCTGGTGGAGGAAGCCGCAGTGCCCGGAGAGAACCAGCCCTGACAGCGACTGAAGTTAGAAGACGACACACATACTGTGAAAACGTATGTTAAGCCCAGTTAAAATTTCTTAAAATAGGCCCTGAGCTAGCACATCGTATCGTTACTTCCTTCAGCTTCTTGTGACATTTATTGTATGTAGGTATTGGGGAGGACTGTCTGTTCTTCTCTTTTACCAAGTCTTACCAGGTACGGTACCTACTACACCTACCTACTACCAACTACCTAACCTACTGATGCCATAGTGATGGGTAAAATAGTGGCAAGCGGCTTTGGCTTCGCCGGCTCATTGCGGCTTTGCAGTCGGGTACGAGTATATATAGAAGATAGAAGATAGATAGAAGATAAGAGATCCACGCAGCAACACCGGAACACGGATTTATTTACTGCGCAGGTGATAGAAATAGTAATAAGGAAAAAAGTGAATCCGGATGGAAAGGAATTTGTAAACATCAACCTGACACATTGACACGTAGCACAGAGTTTAAACTGTAAAACGTGGTTCTGAAAGTTGCTTCTCCTGATCTCACGAGTTGGTTGTATTGTAGCGGGCACAAGGGGCAATAATTCCGCGCACCAGTGGGTGGCGTGAGCGTCCAGGCGGGGAACGAAAACGCATGCCCCGCCTTTCGACCGATCGGCCATGCCCGGGGGCAAGGCGTGGCCTCGGGACATATATGCGGACTCAAAGCTCGAGCCCGCCCAGTGCTGAAGTGCGAGCTCTTAATAAAGACTCTTTGTTTGTACCAATGCGTTGTGGCCTACCTCTCTGGCAATCGAGTCGTGTGTGCACAGCACCACACTGGTGACCCCGATTGGTTCAGCCGTTGCTGACCCCCGAACGCGCCATGGCTACCAACGCCGTCGCCGTCAAACTCCCGGAGTTTTGGGAAGCACAAGCCGACGTTTGGTTTGTGCAGGCCAAAGCTCAATTTCAGCTCCGAGGCATCACGGCAGACGAGACCCGGTACTACCACGTGGTCGCCGCCCTCGGGCCTGGCACTGGCGCCCGAGTCGTGTCCATCCTTCGGCGCCCACCGGGTGACAACAAGTACGAGGCGCTCAAACATCTCCTCCTCACCACGTTCGGGCTCACGGAGATCGAATGGGCCGACCGCCTCCTGGACCTTCCCGCCCTCGGCGACACACGACCATCCGTCCGGATGGATTTCATGCTGTCGCTGCTTGGAGACCAGCGCCCGGATTTCTTGTTCCGCGCACTTTTCCTCCGCCAGCTACCTGCACAGGTGCGCCTCACGCTGGCCGGTTCCAAACTAACGAAACCCCGCGCCCTGGCTGGAGAGGCCGACAAGTATTTCGCGGCCTGCGACACGCGGTCGGTGTATGGTGCTGCCGTAGTGGCTCCCGGTGAGGAGGCTCCAGCGCCCCCTGCTTCCCTCGTGGCCGCTGCTACGCCCCGCCCACTACCGCCGCCGCCACCACCACCGCCGCCGAAACGACCGCTGTGGGGACCACCGCCGCAAACCTGGTGCTACTACCATGCCAGGTTCGGCCGCAAGGCTAAAACGTGCCACCCGCCGTGTTCTTTTGACAGGTCGGGAAACGACCGGCGCTCACTTGCGGCCATGAGCGTCGGCCATTGCGGCAGCCTCCTGTGCATCACCGATACCTTGTCCGGGCGCCATTTTCTTTGCGACACAGGAGCGCAGGTAAGCATCCTCCCCGCCTCCACGTCCGACAAGCAAGCCGCGGGCTGGGGCCCCGCTTTGCTTGCCGCCAACGGTACACCCATCCGCACATTCGGGAAGCGTTGACTCTCACTGCAGTTCGGAGGGCAGCACTTTCAATGGTCGTTCGTGACCGCCAGCGTGCCAATGGCCCTGCTGGGCGCGGACTTCCTATGTGCGCATGGGCTGTTGGTCGACGTGAAGCGCAGACGTCTCGTCCAGGCCGAAACCTTCAGCTCGCTCGCTTGTTCGCTGAGCGGCTTGCTGGACGGTTCGTCCCGGCGAGTTTAGTTTGCACGCTTCCGGCAGCGGACGACTTTACCCGCCTCCTAGCCAGTTTCCCGGCGCTCACGCGGCCCACCTTCTCAGCGGTGGCCGTTAAACACGGGGTGGAGCACCATATACCCACGGTCGGGTCGCCGGTCTACGCCCGGGCGCCCCGACTCGAACCCACGAAGCTCGCCATGGCGAAAGCGGCGTTCGCCACGCTGGAGCGGCTGGGGATCGTACGGCGCTCCAACAGCGCTTGGGCTTCTCCTCTGCACATTGTGCCGAAGCCCGGCGGGGGATGGCGGCCGTGCGGGGACTACCGCCGGCTGAATGATGCCACCACCCCCGACCGCTACCCGGTCCCGCATATCCAGGACTTTTCCGCCCGGTTGGCAAACACGACCGTGTTTTCCAAGGTGGACCTCATCCGGGGCTACCACCAGGTACCCGTACAACCGGGTGATGTCCCGAAGACGGCCGTCATCACCCCTTTCGGCCTCTTCGAGTTCCTGCGAATGCCTTTCGGGTTGAAGAATGCGGCCCAGGCGTTCCAACGGCTTCTGGACAGCGTCTTGCGTGACTTTCCTTTCCACTTTGTCTACCTGGACGACATCCTAGTCGCGAGCGCGTCCCGGGAGGAGCACCTGCTCCACCTCCGCACGCTTTTCGAACGCCTCGGCCAGCATGGCCTAATCATCAACCCCGCAAAGTGCCGTTTCGGCGTCGCCACCATTGACCTCTTGGGGCACCGCATCACCAGGCACGGGGCCGTCCCTTTACCGGCCAAGGTGGAGGCGGTCAGGGATTTCCCGCGACACCGCACGATCAAGGGGCTCCAGGAGTTCCTGGGCATGGTAAATCTTTACCACCGCTTCATGCCCCACGTCGCCCGGCTCCTCCGCCCCCTGCACGAGGCCCTCCGGGGCAAGCCGGGCAAAGGTGACATCGCCTGGTTGGAGCCGATGGCTGCGGCGTTTGCAAAGCTGGCCCTGGCCAACGCCACCATGCTGGCGCACCCGGCACCCGATGCGCCGATCACCCTCACCACCGACGCGTCAGACTATGCGGTGGGCGCGGTGCACGAGCAGTGGGTGCGTGGTGCTTGGCAACCGTTGGCGTTTTTTAGCCGGCAGCTTCGCCCGCACGAACGCCGCTACAGCACCTTCGACCGCGAGCTGCTCGGGCTCCACCTGGCGGTCCGACACTTCCGCCATCTGCTGGAGGGCCGCCCGTTCATGGCTTTCGTCGACCACAAGCCCCTTGTGTTCGCGATGGCCAAGGTCGCCGAGCCATGGTCGGCACGGCAGCAGCGTCACCTCTCTGCCGTGTCCGAGTATACGACGGACATCCGTCACGTCGCGGGGAAGGACAACCCGGTGGCGGATTGCCTTTCCCGGGCCGTCGCCCACGCAGTCCACCTCGGCATCGACTATGCCCGGATGGTGGAGGACCAGACCGCCGACCCCGGCGTCCAGGCCTTGCGGACCGCCGTCACGGCCCTCCGCATCACCGAGGTGCCGTTCGACGCCGCGGGCGCGGCCCTCCTGTGCGACGTCTCCCTCGGCCGGCCTCGCCCCATCGTGCCCGCTGGCTGGCAGCGCCCAGTGTTCGACGCCATCCACGGCCTGTCCCACCCGGGCACGAAGGCCTCCCAGAAGATCGTCACGGCGAAGTTCGTCTGGCATGGCCTCAGGAAGGACGTCCGCGACTGGGCCAGGACGTGCCTCGCGTGCCACCGCGCAAAGGTCAACCGCCACACCCAGGCCCCATTGGCCCCGTTTGCGGTGCCCGAGCGTCGGTTCGACCACGTGCACGTCGACTTGGTGGGACCTCTGCCCCCCTCGCGGGGGTTCACCCACATCCTCACCATGGTGGACCGCACCACACGGTGGCCGGAGGCCGTCCCATTGGCGGCGACGTTTGCGGCTGATGTGGCGCTAGCCTTCATCGCCACTTGGGTTGCCCGGTTCGGTGCCCCCTCGGACATCTCGTCCGACCGCGGCCCCCAGTTCACCTCGGAGCTCTGGGCCGCGGTGGCGCAAGGGCTCGGCGTAAAACTACACCGCACCACGGCCTACCACCCCCAGGCCAATGGCCTGTGCGAGCACTTTCATTGTTCGATGAAGGCCGCGCTCCGGGACAGCCTCCGCGATGGCAGCTGGGCCGACAGGCTCCCCTGGGTCCTGCTGGGCCTCAGGACGGCGCCCAAGGACGACCTGCGCACGTCCTCGGCGGCGCTGGTCTTCGGGCAACCACTGCGGGTACCGGGCGAATTCATCCCCGACTCCACGGCTCCTTGGTCCGCGGCGCAACAGCGCTCCGCCCTTCAGAAGACCGCCCGGAGGTTCGCCCCGGTGCCGACGGCACACCACGGTTGCCCGTCTTCCCACGTCGCCCCGGAGCTTTGCACGGCGGAGTACGTCTTCGTCAGGCACGACGCCCACGGGGCACCGCTGCGGCCCCCGTACGACGGGCCCTTCCGCGTGCTGGAGACCGGGGACAAATATTTCACCGTCGACATCGGCGGTGCCCCGGATCGCATCTCTGTGGACCGCCTCAAGCTGGCCCACCTCGATCTGGACCACCCCCCGCAAGCAGCTCTGCCTCCGCGTCGAGGCCGCCCCCCGGCGGTCAGACCCCCGGCACCCCCAAGCCCCGCCGTCCCGCTACCCCCCAGCCCTGCACGCATCGCCAGGGGGCGTTTCGGCCGGGTCATCCGGCTTCCCCGCAAACTCACCCTTCAGGAGCGCGGGAATTCTGGGGGGGGGGGGGCGCGTGTGGCGGGCACAAGGGGCAATAATTCCGTGCACCAGTGGGTGGCGCGAGCGTCCAGTCGGGGAACGAAAACGCATGCCCCGCCTTTCGACCAATCGGCCACGCCCGGGGGTAAGACGTGGCCTCGGGACATATATGCGGGCTCTAAGCTCGACCCCGCCCAGTGCTGAAGTGCGAGCTCTTAATAAAGACTCTTTGTTTGTACCAACGCGTTGTGGCCTACCTCTCTGGCAATCGAGTCGTGTGTGTACAGCACCACAGTATAATAATTTATATACAATACAACCAAATGAAGCATGAAAACGTTTTTCTGAGGGTGTAGTTTGGCACCCCATCCACCTCACGCCTATTGCCGTCGCCCCCTCCCCCCGTCACCTCTCTGCCGTGTCCGAGTATACGACGGACATCCGTCACGTCACGGGGAAGGACAACCCGGTGGCGGATTGCCTTTCCCGGGCCGTCGCCCACGCAGTCCACCTCGGCATCGACTATGCCCGGATGGTGGAGGACCAGACCGCCGACCCCGGCGTCCAGGCCTTGCGTATTATTCTGTAACGTATTATTCTGACTTGTATTTGCATTGTTGTTGTGGTTTATCGGACGCGCTTATTCGTCAGACACGAGTGAATCATCACCGCGTCAATAAACTCGCTTTCCGCTTCCGGCACGATGGAGTCTGCTTGAGTTCGTTACATGGTGTCAGAAGTTCGTTGATATTCACGCCATAAGCTGCCATTCGTCTCCATAAATATGGCATCTCCGAACTTTGATCATCCCTCGATCGACTGGGAGAGTCTGGATCTCTACCAGGAGTTTTGCCGGTTCAGAAATCACGTCAGTTTTGTCTTGTCAGGGCCGCTCGCAGACATAACGAAGCCTCGTCAAGCAGGATGGCTCGGAACGTGGATCGGCGAACAAGGTCGTCAAATCTACCAAACTCTATCTTGGGAGGAAGGAGAGAAAGACGACCCGCAGGAAGTGCTGAACAAATTCCAGAACTATGTGCAGCCCAGAAAGAACAAAAGAGTTGCCAGACACCGACTGAAACAAAGGCGCCAGCGGAGTGGTGAGTCTTTTGATCATTTCATAAAAGATCTGAGGATAATTCTCATGGATTGCGATTACCAAGACCCAGACGACATAATCGTCGATTGCATCATTGATGGCAGCCATGATAAGAGGGTCCAAGAGAAATTACTCGATAGGGGTGAGGAGCTCTCACTAGCTAAAGCTATAGAAATTGGCCAACAGCTAGAGCTCTCGCAGAAACATATGAGAATAGTCCGAGATGAAGATGCTCTCATCTCAGCCCTCAGATCTGAAAACGAACGAACTCAGCACCAGACTCAACGTTGTAAGAGCAAGCCTGATAGGCATACACAAGCCACCGAGCTGTTCAAAGCTGAGAATCGGTTTCGGAATGACGGTCCCTGCAGCAAATGTGGCCAGTCAGTGCACAGGCAAGCCAAGTGTCCAGCAATTAATTCTAGCTGCTCCTACTGCAAGAAGCCTGGTCACTGGTTTGCGGCGTGTCGGAAGAGACTGCGCGACCTAAAGTCCCTTGATGAGGAGACCAGTCTAGATCATGTAGATCTTCCTCAAGAACTCGTCAAGGAATCTGAAATTTTAAGGATCTCCGCTCTACAACCAAGCATCAATACGGCTACTCATGACAAGTGGGCACAGACCGTCACGTTGCTGGGTCAGCCGACTCGGTTCCGGATTGACACGGGTGCAAGGTGCAACACACTAACACTCAACGACTACCAGTTAGTCCAGCACCTCGCAGGCGATCTACAATCGTCGCATAAAGTTCTTAAAACATACTCGAACCATACTATCCATCCTGTCGGTACCGTGACACTCCCTCTCTCTCACAAAAACAAGACCGTTAGAGCCAGTTTTGAGGTCATTGACCTCGATCAGGAGAATGTAATGTCAGGCGCTACCTCGGAAGCCCTAGGCCTTATTGTCAAGCTCGATAAGTTGTCTCTTGTTCAGCCTCTAGTCAATGTGTCTCAGGAAGCAGTAATCTCTGAGTTTCCAGAAGTTGCCAAGACAACTGGAACTCTTCCCGGAACTTATCGGATCAAGCTTGTAGAAGGGTCACAGGGAGTAGTTCACGCTCCTCGCAGACAGCCTGCAGCATTGAGAGAGCAAATAGTTGACAAGCTACAAGAGATGGTCACCGAAGGTCACATCGCGAAGGTAGAACGACCGACTGAGTGGGTGAGTTCCATGGTAGTAGCTCTTCGCAACGGCAAAGTCCGCATCTGTATAGACCCCAAAGACTTAAACAAGTGCACAAAACGTGAGCACTACCCAATGAGAACTGTTCAGGAAGTTTTAGCTCAAATCCCTGGAGCCAAAGTATTTTCTGTGCTTGACGCCCGCAGTGGGTTCATGCAAATTCGCCTTGATGAGCCTTCTTCATTCTTGACCACGTTCAATACACCTGTAGGGAGATACCGCTGGCTGCGTCTCCCTTATGGATTGAGGTGCTCGCCGGAGATATTCCAGCGAATCATGGACCAGATGCTAGAAGGGATAGAATGGGCAACAGCGGTAATGGATGACATTTTAGTTGCTGGTCGTGACATCACCCACCACGACTGTGTACTGAAGCGAGTTATGCAACGAGCTACAAGTTATAACCTGCAACTAAACTTCCGAAAATGCCTCATCCGGCGAACCTCAGTCCCTTATGTAGGCCACCTGCTTACTGCAGAAGGAGTGCTACCAGATCCATTCAAGACGAAGGCAGTTGAGAAAATGCCACGTCCAACAGACAAACAAGGCGTCAAGCGTTTCCTTGGATTCGTTCAGTATTTAGGGAAGTTTATCCCCAACCTAAGTGACACAAGCAAGCCTCTCCGTGATCTCTGCAAGGCGGACGTGGAGTTCTCCTGGCAGTCAGCTCAGGAGCTGTCCTTCAAGAAGCTGAAGCAAGCATGTATTTCGGCCCCGGTCCTTCAGTACTACGATGTAAGTCAGCCAGTTGAAATACAAGCCGATGCCAGCCAAAACGCTGTAGGAGCCTGTTTGCTCCAGAATGGTAATCCTATAGCGTTCACATCACGCAGTATGACCGATACTGAGTGTCGCTACGCTATGATTGAGAAGGAAATGCTCTCAATCGTCCATGCAACAGAAGCATTTCACTACTATATCTTTGGAAAATCAGTAGTGGTATATAATGACCATAAACCCCTTGAGGAAATCTTCAAGAAGCCTCTCCTATCTTCTCCCATGCGTTTACAGCGTATGTTGCTCAAGCTTCAACGGTATGACTTGGAGGTTAACTACTGCCGTGGTTCTGAGATGGTGCTCCCCGACACATTGTCCCGTGCACCTCTACCGGACACCGACTCAGAAGCTGGGAAAGACCTTGAGCCTGTGAACATGTTCCAGTTCCTTGCGATCACGAGTGGGAAATACCTCGAAATCCAGGAAGCTACTCTGAGTCAAATGAGCCTTCTCTGCGGTGTCATTGCAAGTGGATGGCCTGACTCCCGAAAGGAAGTCCCAGCACAGGTCCGTCCGTACTTTGACTCCAGAACGCAATTGGCAGTCTCAGACAGTGTTGTCTACAAAGGCATGCGCCTTGTCATCCCGCCAAGCCTCAGACCCAGAATGCTGAGCTTGATTCATGAATCGCACCTCGGAGTGAACAAGTGTAAGCAGCGTGCTCGCGAGGTCATGTATTGGCCCTCAATGAACTCTGACATCGAAGAAACTGTACGGAATTGTTGCAAGTGTGCAGAGTATCAAAGCGCTCAGCAACGGGAGCCTCTCTTGCCGACTTACACGCCTGATCTTCCATTCATCGAAGTTGGAAGCGACGTTTTTGACTTCGAATCAAAGCAGTATTTGCTCACGGTCGATTATTACTCCAAGTTTGTGGAGGTGGATTGCCTCAAGGACATTACAGCTCGCTCTGTAATCGAAGCTCTCAAGCAGCAGTTTTGTCGACATGGTATTCCAGAGAAGCTGCGAAGCGATTCCGGAAGTCAGTACACGTCAGAGGAATTTTCTCAGTTTTGCAAAGAATATGGCATAACTCACGACATTGTGTCCCCCAAGCACCAACGTGCCAATGGAGAGGCAGAAAGAGCGATCCAGACAGTGAAAAGGCTCTGGAAGAAGTCAGCAGATAAGTACTTAGCCCTGCTAGACTACCGCACCACTCCACTTGAAGGAATAAGCTTGTCCCCGGCTCAGCTCCTAATGGGAAGACGCCCCAGAAACACACTGCCTTGCAACCGCACTCTTCTCATGCCTGCACGGTATGACCATCACCTTGTGAGATCACGCCTTGACACACAGAAGGAGAAACAAAAATACTATCATGACAAGCCATCTATGTCAGATTTGCCACCGCTCCAGCCGGGAGACAGTGTTAGGATGTTGCCAAACCCGGAGGCCAGGCATTGGATTCCGGCTGTAGTTGAGGCGCGCCACAACAGCCCCCGGTCATATTTGCTGAGGACCCCAAACAATGTGTACCGGCGTAACAGGCTCCATCTCCGCAGAGTGCCTCATTCAGCCAATGTTGGCCCGGTGGGAAGTCAGCCACTCTCTCGCTTTTACTCTTCCCAGGACATGAGGGACTTCCCTGATCCCACCACTCAACAGGACACCCCAGTGGGGAACTGCTGCAAGTCCCCAAGTCCAAGTGAGCAAGCATCTGAATCCCAAAGTCTCCCAACAGTGTCATCGCCTCGAGCCACTGCATCTCCCAGAAATACCAAGTTCATCACAAGGAGCGGCCAAGCGGTTAACCCTCCCAGACGTCTGGATCTTTAAATTTAAATCAATTGATTCACGTGATCTGAATGTGATGCTGTTTGTTAATTAATTCAGTGTAAGTTTTACTTTATAGAGTTATTTGCTTTGCTGGTTTCCTTTAAAGTGGCTTCCTTGAAAGAAAGGAGGATGTAACGTATTATTCTGACTTGTATTTGCATTGTTGTTGTGGTTTATCGGACGCGCTTATTCGTCAGACACGAGTGAATCATCACCGCGTCAATAAACGCGCTTTCCGCTTCCGGCACGATGGAGTCTGCTTGAGTTCGTTACACTCCCCCATAATTTATACACAATACAACCAAATGGTTGTATCTATCTATAATTCCACTAATCTCTGTGTGTATGTTTGTTTGTATGTTTGTCTGTGACCGCTGTTTCTCGACAACTACCGGTCCGATATACTTGAAACTTGCCAGGTATATTGCTGGGGACCCGAGGATGTGCCTTTTCAAGGTTTTAAATTAATCGCAGAAGTAGTTACCGAGCTATGTCCAAAAAACGATTCAACCAATCAGAGAGCAGCGAGCTATCACGTGTGCCGAACGTGGCGAACAGACTCTGCCTCGGATGGCACATTTGAGAGCGTATTCATTTATTTCCCGTCGGCAAACTATGTTGGCGTTAAACTATGTTTTAAAACTAATTAAAACTACTATCTATAATTCCACGGGTCCGATAAAAAACACCGTACTCGCAAGCCGTTCGCTTTGGACCAAACCATTTCATGTAAATAGAGGGGGGGGATTGTCACCGTACTCGCAAGCCGTTCGCTTTGGACCAAACCATTTCATGTAAATAGAGGGGGGGGATATAATTTTAGATATATATATAGTACGGGCATGCCCTAGTTGTATATAAATTGATGAATCGCCAAGCTCACAATGGCGGACGCACCCGTGATGCCGCGCATGGATTGCACCAGCGCTAACTCGGTGAAGCCTTCGAGCTATTCAGAAAGCGTACCCAGCTGTACTTTTCTGTGAAGGACGTAGCAGGTGACAAACAAGTCGACCACATTCTCCTGCTATCAGGTGAGGAAGGCCTGCGACGCTACCGTTTGTGGGGCCTTGAGAACGGCACAAGGCCGAACACTGTGACGCCAGCGATTGTTTGGCAGCGTTTTGAAGCTGAACTGAAACCCCAGGCAAATGTGCCTCGTTTCTGCTTACAGCGATTTATGCAGCACGATGGATGGGTTGAGGGATCGTGCAGACTGGGGGTTTTGGGATCGTGCGGGCGGAGGGGGGAGGGGTTGTGGAATCGTGCTGGCGGAGGGGGGAGGGGTTGTGGAATCGTGCGGGCAGGGGGGAGGGTTCGTGCGGGCGGGACGGGTTGTGGGATCGCACGGGCGGGACGGGTTGTGGGATCGCGCGGGCGGGACGGGTTGTGGGATAGCGCGTGTGGGACGGGTTGTGGGATCGCGCGGGGCGGGACGGGTTGTGGGATCGTGCGGGCGGGACGGGTTGTGGGATCGCGCGGGCGGGACGGGTTGTGGGATCGCGCGGACAGGATGGGTTGTGGGATCGCGCGGGCGGGACGGGTTGTGGGATTGCGCGGACGGGATGGGTTGTGGGATCGCGCGGACGGGATGGGTTGTGGGATCGTGCAGACTGGGGGGAAGGGAGGTGGGGGTTTTGGAATCGCGCGGGCGGGACGGGTTGTGGGATCGCGCGGGCGGGACGGGTTGTGGGATCGGGCGGGACGGGTTGTGGGATCGCGCGGGCGGGAAGGGTTGTGGGATCGCGCGGGCGGGACGGGTTGTGGGATCGCGCGGGCGGGACGGGTTGTGGGATCGCGCGGGCGGGACGGGTTGTGGGATCGCGCGGCCGGGACGGGTTGTGGGATCGCGCGGGCGGGACGTGTTGTGGGATCGCGCGGGCGGGACGGGTTGTGGGATCGCGCAGACGGGACGGGTTGTGGGATCGCGCGGGCGGGTTGGGTTGAGGGATCGTGCAGACTGGGGGGAGGGGAGGTGGGGGCTTTGGGATCGTGCGGGCGGAGGGGGAGGCGTTGTGGAATCGTGCGGGTAGGGGGGAGGGATCGCGTGGGCGGGACGGGTTGTGGGATCGTGCGAGGGGAGTGTTGGATTGTGCGGGGGAGGGGAGGTTGAGGAGTCGTGCGAACGGGGGTGGGGGCTTTGGGATCGAGCGGGCGAGGGGAGGGGGGTTGTGGAATCGTATGGGCGGTGGGGGAGGCGATCGTGCAGGCGGGATGGGTTGAGGGATCGTGCAGACTGGGGGGAGGGGAGGTGGGGGTTTTGTGATTGGGCGGGCAGAGGGGGGGGTTGTGGAATCGTGCGGGCGGGGGGCCGGGATCGCGCGGAAGTGATGGGTTGAGGGATCGTGCAGACTGGGGGGAGGGATCGCGCGGGCAGGATGGGTTGAGGGATCGTGCAGACTGGGGGGAGGGGAAGTGGGCATTTTGGGATCGTGCAGGCGGGGTGGAGGCGATCGTGCGGGCGGGACGGATTGTGGGATTGTTGCGGGGGGGGGGGGGGTTTGGATCGTGCGGGTGGGAGAGGGGCGGTTGTGGAATCGTGCGGGCGGGGGTGGGGGTTTTGGGATCGTGCGGGTGGGGGAGGGGCGGTTGTGGAATCGTGCGGCTGGGGGCGGGGGGTTGTGGAATCGTGCGGACGGGGAAGGGGTTGTGGAATCGTGCGGGCGGGGGAGGGGGTTGTGGAATCATGGAGGGCGGGGGGATTGTGGAAAAGTGCGGGCGGGGGGGGGGGCGGGGCTTGTGGAATCGTGTGGGCGGGGGGTGGGGGTTTTGGGATCGTCCGGGTGGGGGAGGGGGGGTGTGGAATCGTGCGGGCGGGACGACAATTGTCAATGACCCTGAAGTGGTTCATTCGCATAAAATTACCCTGAAGTGGTTCATTCGCATAAAATTAAAAACAAGTTACGTACCGAACATACCACACAACTCCCAATCACTCAGAGAAGTAACTGCGTATTTAGTCCGTTCGCAATCGAGGCGTCTCATCCAAAACCAGCTCACAGAGATTATCATTAATAAATAATAAACTACACGAACGAGGTGATGACATGGTTTTCCTGAGGAGGTGATTCCATCCATACATTTATAAGCACACAAATCTCGACATGAAAAGATAAAATTCACTTTATGTTGTGAAAACCCGTGTGAAGTACCTTCGTTGCGACGTCTTCTTAAAAAAGACGCAACTTGGGTCGCCTAACTCGCCTTTCCACAGTAACCACGTGATACATTTGTGACGTCACGTCAGCCTTCCTTGTTCAATGTTCTTAAATAACAAGTGAATCCTCTTGGATTGCGCTGAGGTTCGGGCTTGGAATTTCTAGGAGGAAGTATAATTTGTATGCAATGAAAGTACATGTAATATGGGATCGAGTAAGATCGAGTAAGCTTCACCAGTGCGCGTGCGCGAATTTACGTCACGTCGGCAGCGAGAAGGCGTTCCCCAACACGAACCAATCAGGAACTGCCACGCCCACTTATATGATCTCCGAATTCCTGTGACAGGAATTAGCGTTACACTGGCTGGAAGTCAATCGCTAAAGGCGCTTCCTCAGCGCCAATAATGAGTTTAAGCGCGATCAGATTGGTAGATTTGAAGTCTTCATCAACGTTATTTATTAATATTTAAACTAAATCAATTGTTATATTGAAGCGCGATGCTGCGCGCGCTAATGCTTACGCAAGGAGCAAGCGGACAACGCGGTTCATAAAAGAGGCTTTATTGAAAGTACTCAAACTGCAGCACCGAGCTGCTCCGGGCTGCGCGCCCCGTGTATATCTTGAGGCCACGCCTCTCTCTCGGGCGTGGCCGCCGCCCACTTGGTGCGCGGAATGATGTCACCACGCCAGTGGGCTTTCGTGTCCGCCACACGCGCCCCCCCAGAATTCGCGCGTACCTGGAGGGCCAGTTTGCGGGGCAAACGGATGACCCGGCCGAAGCGCCCCCTGGCGATCGGCGGTGTCCGGGGTGCAGGGATGCCAGGTGGGATGCCTCTGGCTGCCCCTGGGATGGGTGCAGGACCGGGGGGTGGCGGGGCGGCGGGGCTGTGCGGTGCCGCAGGGGGGCGGCCCCGACGCGGGGGTCGGGCCACTGGCGGTGGATGGTCCACGTCGAGGTGGGCCGGCTTGAGGCGGTCTACAGAAACGCGTTCAGGAGTACCGCCGATGTCCAGGGTGAAGTGCTTCGGCCCGGTCTCCAGCACGCAGAAAGGCCCGTCGTACGGGGGCCGCAGTGGTGTCCGGTGGGCATCGTGGCGGACGAAGACGTACTCCGCCGTGCAAAGCTCCGGGGCGACGTGCGTCGGTGGGTGCCCGTGGCATGCCGTTGGCACCGGGGCGAACCTCTGGGCGGTCTCTTGCAGAGCGGAGCGCTGCTGTGCCGCGGACCATGGTGCCGTGGAGTCGGGGAGGAACTCGCCCGGCACCCGCAGCGGTTGCCCGAAGACCAACTCCACCGCGGATGCGCGCAGGTCCTCCTTGGGCGCCGTCCGGAGGCCCAGCAGGACCCAGGGGAGCCTGTTGACCCAGCCGCCGTCGCGGAGGGTGGCCCGGAGCGCGGCCTTCAATGAGCGGTGAAATCGCTCACACAGGCCGTTAGCCTGGGGGGTGGTAGGCCGTGGATCGGTGCAGCCGGACCCCGAGCCCCTGCGCGACCGCCCCCCAGAGCTCCGAGGTGAACTGGGGGCCGCGGTCGGACGAGATGTCTGAGGGGGCGCCGAACCGGGCGACCCAGGTGGCGATGAAAGCCTGCGCGATGTCCGCCGCCGTCGTCGACGCCAAGGGCACGGCCTCCGGCCACCGAGTGGTGCGGTCCACCATGGTGAGGACGTGGGTAAAACCCCGCGAGGGAGGCAGAGGTCCCACCAGGTCCACGTGGACGTGGTCAAACCGGCGTTCCGGCACCGTGAATGGGGCCAACGGGGCCTGGGTGTGCCGGTGCACCTTGGTGCGCTGGCACGCGAGGCACGTCCTGGCCCAGCAACGGACGGCCTTCCGGAGGCCATGCCAGACGAAGTTGTCGGCGATCAACCTTTGGGAGGCCCTCGCGCCCGGGTGGGACAGGCCGTGGATGGCGTCAAACACACGGCGCTGCCAGCCCGCGGGCACGATGGGGCGAGGCCGCCCGAGGGAGACGTCGCACAAGAGGGCCGCGCCCGCGCCGTCGAACGGCACCTCGGTGATGCGGAGGCCCGTGACGGCGGTCCGCAAGGCCTGGACGTCGGGGTCAGCGGCCTGGTCCTCCACCATCCGGGCATAGTCGATGCCGAGGTGGACTGCGTGGGCGACGGCCCGGGAAAGGCAATCCGCCACCGGGTTGTCCTTCCCCGCGACATGACGGATGTCCGTCGTATACTCGGACACGGCAGAGAGGTGACGCTGCTGCCGTGCCGACCATGGCTCGGCGACCTTGGCCATCGCGAACACAAGGGGCTTGTGGTCGACGAAAGCCGTGAACGGGCGGCCCTCCAGCAGATGGCGGAAGTGTCGGACCGCCAGGTGGAGCCCGAGCAGCTCGCGGTCGAAGGTGCTGTAGCGGCGTTCGTGCGGGCGAAGCTGCCGGCTAAAAAACGCCAACGGTTGCCAAGCACCACGCACCCACTGCTCGTGCACCGCGCCCACCGCATAGTCTGACGCGTCGGTGGTGAGGGCGATCGGCGCATCGGGCGCCGGGTGCGCCAGCATGGTGTCGTTGGCCAGGGCCAGCTTTGCAAACGCCGCGGCCATCGGCTCCGACCAGGCGATGTCACCTTTGCCCGGCTTTGCCCGAAACGGCACTTTGCGGGGTTGATGATTTGGCCATGCTGGCCGAGGCGTTCGAAAAGCGTGCGGAGGTGGAGCAGGTGCTCCTCCCGGGACGCGCTCGCGACTAGGATGTCGTCCAGGTAGACAAAGAGGAAAGGAAAGTCGCGCAAGATGCTGTCCAGAAGCCGTTGGAACACCTGGGCCGCATTCTTCAACCCGAAAGGCATTCGCAGGAACTCGAAGAGGCCGAAAGGGGTGATGACGGCCGTCTTCGGGACATCGCCCGGTTGTACGGGGACCTGGTGGTAGCCCCGGATGAGGTCCACCTTGGAAAACACGGTCGTGTTTGCCAACCGGGCGGAAAAGTCCTGGATATGCGGGACCGGGTAGCGGTCGGGGGTGGTGGCATCATTCAGCTGGCGGTAGTCCCCGCACGGCCGCCATCCCCTGCCGGGCTTCGGCACAATGTGCAGAGGAGAAGCCCAAGCGCTGTTGGAGCGCCGTACGATCCCCAGCCGCTCCAGCGTGGCGAACGCCGCTTTCGCCATGGCGAGCTTCGTGGGTTCGAGTCGGGGCGCCCGGGCATAGACCGGCGGCCTGACCGTGGGTATATGGTGCTCCACCCCGTGTTTAACGGCCACCGCTGAGAAGGTGGGCCGCGTGAGGGTCGGGAAACTGGCTAGGAGGCGGGTAAAGTCGTCCGCTGCCGGAAGCGTGCAAACTAAACTCGCCGGGACGGAACCGTCCAGCAAGCCGCTCAGCGAACAAGCGAGCGAGCTGAAGGTTTCGGCCTGGAAGAGACGTCTGAGCTTCACGTCGACCAACAGCCCATGCGCACATAGGAAGTCTGCGCCAGCAGGGCCATTGGCACGCTGGCGGTCACGAACGACCATTGAAAGCGCTGCCCTCCGAACTGCAGTGAGAGGCAATGCTTCCCGAATGTGCGGATGGGTGTACCGTTGGCGGCAAGCAAAGCGGGGCCCCGGCCCGCGGTTGCTTGTTGGACGTGGAGGCGGGGAGGATGCTTACCTGCGCTCCTGTGTCGCAAAGAAAACGGCGCCCGGACAAGGTATCCGTGATGAACAGGAGGCTGCCGGAATGGCCGACGCTCATGGCCGCAAGTGAGCGCCGGTCGTTTCCCGACCTGTCAAAAGAACACGGCGGGTGGCACGTTTTAGCCTTGCGGCCGAACCTGGCATGGTAGTAGCACCAGGTTTGCGGCGGTGGCCCCCGCGGTGGTCGTTTCAGGAGGGGAGATCCGAGGAGGCGGTCGGCCCGTGCGTCGTCCGTGACGCCGAACGTGGCTAGGAGTAGCCGCTTGAGCGCCTCGTACTTGTGGCCGTCTGGTGGGTGGCGAAGGACGGACACAACTCGAGCGGCCGTGCCGGGCCCGAGGGCAGCGACGACGTGGCAGTAGCGCGTGTCGTCGCCGGTGAGGCGCCGAAGCTGAAATTGGGCTTTGGCTTGGACGAACCAGACTTCGGCCTGAGCTTCCCAAAACTCAGGGAGTTTCACCGCTACCGCGTTGCTGCTTGTCATGGCGCGTTCTGTAGGTCAGCGTCGGCTGAACTAGTCGGAGGTCACCAATGTAGTGCGGTGCTATGCGCACGACTTGTCTTGCCAATAAAGGAAGCAACAACGTATGTAATCAAAATCGTCTTTATTCCAAGGATCAAACTATAGCACTGCCGTGCTCGGGGCTGTGAGCCCCGTGTATATCCCGAGGCCACGCCTACCCCTCGGGTAATGGGCGAAGTAATGGTTTGTGGCGCTCGTGGCGAAGATCAAAAATAGCGCTCGCCGCAGGCACTGACAGTCAGTAATTCCTATTGGGGGGCCATACGAAAGAGCTTAAGCTTCCCAGCAGGCTCAGCAACAGAGCCCTGGAACCTGTTCAAAATGAGAATAGATTTAGATATGTGTTACAGTGTTCAAATGTTGTGGTCCGTGAGGCCAGTGCGCATGCGTGGAGCCTCATGGCGGGAATGGGCGATGCTTTGGCATGATGCTGGCTGAACGTTCTTCATTGAAGCCTGAATGACCCACCGATCTTTGTTCATGACTACTCATTGAAACAATATGATCTCCTGAGATGATTAGGCTTATTAACTACAAATAATCCGGAAGAATTCTTGTGTTGCTAAACACGCGCCATATTAAGGTGTATAGAGCAGTTTAATAGGTCCTTCCATGGCATGGTATTCCTATTACAAAATAAATAACAAAAATAATGATAACATTGTCACAAAAAAAGCATCTATTAATACTAATAATATGAAGAACAATAATAATATTAGTACCATTTGTCAAAAATAAAACGAACGTATAATCCCCGCCCGAGGCCAAGCAGATCTCTGCTTGGTGAAAGGTAAACTGATGCTGAAGCAGAACAACAGCGGGTATGCTCCAAGGTCGTTGACAACAACTACCTCAAACATGCATGCAGCATGGTGTGGTATTTACTAGTACCCGACTGCAAAGCCGCAATGAGCCGGCGAAGCCAAAGCCCCTTGCCATGATTTTACCCATCACTATGGCATCAGTAGGTTAGGTAGTTGGTTGTAGGTAGGTGTAGTAGGCACCGTACCTCGTTAAAAATGACACCATTTGCATTCTGGATGAGATTAAAATGTATAAAATTTCCTTCTTGATGAATTCGGTGAATTCCGTCTCAACTTCGGATATTTCCGGCCATGAAAAACTATCCCCTACGGCCGCGAGATTTCTAAAAAATAATTCCTCATCAATTTTAGAATATTTGACGCCGTTTTCAGCCTCCGAAACGAGGGAAACAGCTTTTTTGAAATATTTTTTCAAATGCTCGAAGCTCATTCGTTCCGGTGTTTGGTGACGATTTTCATTGAAGATAACCAGGGCCCGTGTGGGCCCGGGGAACGAGGTTGGTCTTAAAGTATTTTAATTACAAATTAGAGGTGCATAAGATTGTGAATCAAAATAAGACGGGTGAAACAAACTCCTATTGAACTTTTTCGCATTTTTTTGCAAACTTCCGCATCCGTAAGATGGCGGCCTCGTTTTTTTTGGTTTTTTTTTGCATACAAGATCGAGGCTCGTGAAAGAGCTAACATTAATCACACAAAAAGTCAAACCGACACACAAAACACAAAAAACAAGGTGAGTGGCAGACAAGATGGGGAGAGAGGTGGAAGGACACAAACACAACATTTGAGAGCAGGAACATCGGGAGGACTTGGGGGGAGGTGGGAGAGGTATAAAACATGAACACTGCAAGGACTCTGGGGTGAATTAGCGGGCGTAGAAAAGATCAAGGTTTTGGATGGGGGAAGATCAGATATGGTGGTGAACAGCTGTTTTAAAGACCTGGAGGGAGGAGTGGGATTGAAGGGAGTGGGGGAGATTGTTCCAGCGGCGGAAGAAAAGGGGAATGAAAGAGTGAAGGTGAGCAGAGAGCCTAGATTTTGGCAGTTTAACCATAAGAGGGTTGCAGGCAGATCTTGTGCGACCTGAAGGAATATTGGGGGGACAGAGCACAGAGAGAGCGGGGGAGCAAGGCCGGAGAGGAGTTGGTAGAAGACAGAAAGACCACCAACCTGCCTGCGGTGAGTGAGTGAAAGTCCCTCGGAGTTAACTTCATCGCAGGAGATTCCAATGATTCTGAAAGCTTTGGCCTCAACAGCGTGAAGCCGAGCTTGGTGTGAGGCAGAAGCACCAGCCCAGAGGGGGACACAGTATTCCATTGAGCTGCGGATGAAAGCCTTGTATGTGGTGAGGAGCTCAGGTGTGCCAAGGAAGGACTTCTCACGACGGAGGATGCCCAGTCGGCGACTGGCTTTGGAGGCCAGCTTGGAAATGTGGTTTTCCCAAGAAAGATCATGGCAGATAGTGAGACCCAAAAGCTTGAGCGACAGAACTTCTTGGAGAGGATTGTTGAGAAAGTAGATGGGAGGGTTTTCCAGTCGGTCCTTTCAGAGAGACATTGTAAGAGTGAGATTTGTCAGGATTGAAAGACATGTTCCACTTGTTTGACCAGTCTGTGATTTTGTCCAGGTCTGCAGAGAGTGAGGAGGCTGCAGACTGCCGATCTGAGGGATGAGGAATGGAGCGGCAGATAGTGGAGTCATCAGCAAAGAGATAGAGAGGATTTTCCAGAGAGTCTGAGAGATCATTGATGAAGACCAGAAATAGCACAGGGCCCAGAACACTACCTTGGGGAACTCCAGCCAGAACAGGAAGGGGAGATGAGAGAAATCCATTCAGGGCCACACGTTGCCTACGACCAGAGTGGAAGTCCGCAAGCCATGAGTGGAGATTTCCATGGATACCATAGGAGAAGAGTTTGGTGAGCAGAGCTGGGTGCCAGACCGTATCGAAGGCATGTGATATGTCAAGTGAGACAGCTCTGATTTCCAGTTTGGCATTGAGGACCTCCATCCATTGTTGAGACAGCAGAAGCAACATGTCCAGAGTAGAATGACCTGGTCTGAATCCAAATTGATGATCGGAGATCAAGCCATTGGAGAAGAGGAAGGATTTGATATCCGAAGCAATGATGGATTCCATGACTTTGCTGATAATTGGAAGCAGGCTGATTGGTCTGTAGTTGCAAGGATCTGTTTTTTGCACCTTTTTGTGTAAAGCGGAAAAGTTTGCTGATTTCCAAGATGCTGGCAGATGACCTTGAGCAAAAGAGAGGGTGAAAAGAACAGAGAGAGGGTGAGATAGAGCGGCAGAGCAGGATTTTAGGACCCGTGGGCTGATGCCGTCTGGTCCAGTTGCAGAATCAGAGTCGAGGTTTGATAAAAACGTCTCCACCTTGTCAGGAGAGAACGACACAGAGTCCAGGAGCAGTTGGTTTCGACTGGGAAAGGTGGGAACAGAGAGAGTTGGGTTTGGGACACAAGATTTTGAGGCAAACACAGAGTTGAGGCATTCGGCTTTGTCACGTGTGGTGTCAACTGTGTAGCCATTTGAGGTAAGGGAGGGGATGGAGGGGGAACAAACACCAGAAACGGATTTGACCAGACGCCACCAGGATTTGGAGGAAGGAGACAGGTTTGAGAGTTCAATCTTGAGTGTGGCGAGATAGTACTTCCTGGCACTCCTGAGGGTAGACACACACTTGTTTCGAAGTTGGTGGAAGGAACTGAGATTGCCTTCAGTTGGATTTGCCTTCCAAGAGGCAAAGGCAAGTTTTTCCACACTTTTCGCACTTGTGTTGGTGCAGGAAACCACTTTTGCACTTGTATTAGTGTGGAAAAACCACTTTTCGCACTTGTGATAGTGTTGAAAAACCACTTTTCGCACTTGTGTTAGAGTTGAAAAACCACTTTTCGCACTTGTGTTGGTGCAGGAAACCACTTTTGCACTTGTATTAGTGTGGAAAAACCACTTTTTGCACTTGTGATAGTGTTGAAAAACCACTTTTGCACTTGTATTAGTGTGGAAAAAACACTTTTTGCACTTGTGATAGTGTTGAAAAACCACTTTTCGCACTTGTGTTAGTGTTGAAAATCCACTTTTCCCACTTGTGTTGGTGCAGGAAACCACTTTTGCACTTGTGTTAGTGTGGAAAAAACACTTTTTGCACTTGTGATAGTGTTGAAAAACGACTTTTCGCACTTGTGTTAGTGTTGAAAAACCACTTTTCGCACTTGTGTTGGTGCAGGAAACCACTTTTGCACTTGTGTTAGTGTGGAAAAAACACTTTTTGCACTTGTGATAGTGTTGAAAAACCACTTTTCGCACTTGTGTTAGTGTTGAAAAACCACTTTTCGCACTTGTGTTGGTGCAGGAAACCACTTTTGCACTTGTATTAGTGTGGAAAAACCACTTTTCGCACTTGTGTTAGTGTTGAAAAAACACTTTTCGCACTTGTGTTAGTGTTGAAAAACCACTTTTCGCACTTGTGTTGGTGCAGGAAACCACTTTTGCACTTGTATTAGTGTGGAAAAAACACTTTTTGCACTTGTGATAGTGTTGAAAAACCACTTTTTGCGCTTGTGTTAGTGTTGAAAAACCACTTTTCGCACTTGTGTTAGTGTTGAAAAACCACTTTTCGCACTTGTGTTGGTGCAGGAAACCACTTTTGCACTTGTATTAGTGTGGAAAAAACACTTTTCGCACTTGTGATAGTGTTGAAAAACCACTTTTCGCACTTGTGTAAGTGTTGAAAAACCACTTTTCGCACTTGTGTTATTGTTGAAAAACCACTTTTCGCACTTGTGTTAGTGTTGAAAAACCACTTTTCGCACTTGTGTTGGTGCAGGAAACCACTTTTGCACTTGTATTAGTGTGGAAAAAACACTTTTCGCACTTGTGTTAGTGTTGAAAAACCACTTTTCGCACTTGTGTTAGTGTTGAAAAACCACTTTTCGCACTTGTGTTGGTGCAGGACACCACTTTTGCACTTGTGTTAGTGTTGAAAAACCACTTTTCGCACTTGTGTTAGTGTTGAAAAACCACTTTTCGCACTTGTGTTGGTGCAGGAAACCACTTTTGCACTTGTATTAGTGTTGAAAAACCACTTTTCGCACTTGTGTTAGTGTTGAAAAACCACTTTTCGCACTTGTGTTAGTGTTGAAAAACTACTTTTCGCACTTGTGTTGGTGCAGGAAACCACTTTTGCACTTGTATTAGTGTGGAAAAAACACTTTTTGCACTTGTGATAGTGTTGAAAAACCACTTTTCGCACTTGTGTTAGTGTTGAAAAACCACTTTTTGCACTTGTGTTAGTGTTGAAAAACCACTTTTTGCACTTGTGTTGGTGCAGGAAACCACTTTTGCACTTGTATTAGTGTGGAAAAAACACTTTTTGCACTTGTGATAGTGTTGAAAAACCACTTTTCGCACTTGTGTTAGTGTTGAAAAACCACTTTTCGCACTTGTGTTAGTGTTGAAAAACCACTTTTCGCACTTGTGTTGGTGCAGGAAACCACTTTTGCACTTGTATTAGTGTGTAAAAAACACTTTTCGCCCTTGTGTTAGTGTTGAAAAACCACTTTTCGCACTTGTGTTAGTGTTGAAAAACCACTTTTCGCACTTGTGTTAGTGTTGAAAAACCACTTTTCGCACTTGTGTTGGTGCAGGAAACCACTTTTGCACTTGTATTAGTGTGGAAAAAACACTTTTTGCACTTGTGATAGTGTTGAAAAAACACTTTTCGCACTTGTGTTAGTGTTCAAAAACCACTTTTCGCACTTGTATTGGTGCAGGAAACCACTTTTGCACTTGTGTTAGTGTGGAAAAAACACTTTTTGCACTTGTGATAGTGTTGAAAAACCACTTTTTGCACTTGTGTTAGTGTTGAAAAACCACTTTTCGCACTTGTGTTGGTGCAGTAAACCACTTTTGCACTTGTGTTATTGTTGAAAAAACACTTTTCGCACTTGTGTTAGTGTTGAAAAACCACTTTTCGCACTTGTGTTGGTGCAGGAAACCACTTTTGCACTTGTATTAGTGTGGAAAAAACACTTTTTGCACTTGTGATAGTGTTGAAAAACCACTTTTTGCACTTGTGTTAGTGTTGAAAAACCACTTTTCGCACTTGTGTTAGTGTTGAAAAACCACTTTTCGCACTTGTGTTGGTGCAGGAAACCACTTTTGCACGTGTATTAGTGTGGAAAAAACACTTTTTGCACTTGTGATAGTGTTGAAAAACCACTTTTCGCACTTGTGTTAGTGTTGAAAAACCACTTTTCGCACTTGTGTTAGTGTTGAAAAACCACTTTTTGCACTTGTGATAGTGTTGAAAAACCACGTTTCGCACTTGTGTTAGTGTTGAAAAACCACTTTTCGCACTTGTGTTGGTGCAGGAAACCACTTTTGCACTTGTATTAGTGTGGAAAACCACTTTTCGCACTTGTGTTAGTGTTGACAAACCACTTTTCGCACTTGTGTTGGTGTTGAAAAACCACTTTTCGCACTTGTGTTGGTGCAGGAAACCACTTTTGCACTTGTGTTAGTGTTGAAAAACCACTTTTCGCACTTGTGTTAGTGTTGAAAAACCACTTTTCAAACTTGTGTTGGTGCAGGAAACCACTTTTGCACTTGTATTAGTGTGGAAAAAACACTTTTTGCACTTGTGATAGTGTTGAAAAACCACATTTCGCACTTGTGTTGGTGCAGGAAACCACTTTTGCACTTGTATTAGTGTGGAAAAACCACTTTTCGCACTTGTGTTAGTGTTGAAAAAACACTTTTCGCACATGTTGGTGCAGGAAACCACTTTTGCACTTGTATTAGTGTGGAAAAAACACTTTTTGCACTTGTGTTAGTGTTTAAAAACCACTTTTCGCACTTGTGTTGGTGCAGGAAACCTCTTTTGCACTTGTATTTGTGTGGAAAAAACACTTTTTGCACTTGTGATAGTGTTGAAAAACCACTTTTCACACTTGTGTTAGTGTTGAAAAACCACTTTTCGCACTTGTGTTAGTGTTGAAAAACCACTTTTCGCACTTGTGTTCGTGCAGGAAACCACTTTTGCACTTGTATTAGTGTGGAAAAAACACTTTTTGCACTTGTGATAGTGTTGAAAAACCACTTTTTGCACATGTGATAGTGTTGAAAAACCACTTTTCGCACTTGTGATAGTGTTGACAAACCACTTTTCGCACTCGTGTTGGTGCAGGAAACCACTTTTGCACTTTTATTAGTGTGGAAAAACCACTTTTCGCACTTGTGTTAGTGTTGAAAAACCACTTTTCACACTTGTGTTGGTGTTGAAAAACAACTTTTCGCACTTGTGTTAGTGTTGAAAAACCACTTTTTGCACATGTGATAGTGTTGAAAAACCACTTTTTGCACTTGTGAAAGTGTTGACAAACCACTTTTCGCACTTGTGTTGGTGCAGGAAACCACTTTTGCACTTGTATTAGTGTGGAAAAACCACTTTTCGCACTTGTGTTAGTGTTGAAAAACCACTTTTCGCACTTGTGTTGGTGTTGAAAAACCACTTTTCGCACTTGTGTTAGTGTTGAAAAACCACTTTTCGCACTTGTGTTGGTGCAGGAAACCACTTTTGCACTTGTGTTAGTGTTGAAAAACCACTTTTCGCACTTGTGTTAGTGTTGGAAAACCACTTTTCGCACTTGTGTTGGTGCAGGAAACCTCTTTTGCACTTGTATTAGTGTGGAAAAAACACTTTTTGCACTTGTGATAGTGTTGAAAAAGCACTTTTCGCACTTGTGTTAGTGTTGAAAAACCACTTTTCGCACTTGTGTTGGTGCAGGAAACCACTTTTGCACTTGTATTAGTGTGGAAAAAACACTTTTTGCACTTGTGATAGTGTTGAAAAACCACTTTTCGCACTTGTGTTAGTGTTGAAAAACCACTTTTCGCACTTGTGTTAGTGTTGAAAAACCACTTTTCGCACTTGTGTTAGTGTTGAAAAACCACTTTTCGCACTTGTGTTGGTGCAGGAAACCACTTTTGCACTTGTATTGGTGTGGAAAACCACTTTTCGCACTTGTGTTAGTGTTGAAAAAACACTTTTCGCACTTGTGTTGGTGTTGAAAAACCACTTTTCGCACTTGTGTTAGTGTTGAAAAACCACTTTTTGTACTTGTGTTGGTGCAGCAAACCACTTTTGCACTTGTGTTAGTGTTGAAAAACCACTTTTCACACTTGTGTTAGTGTTGAAAAACCACTTTTCGCACTTGTGTTAGTGTTGAAAAACCACTTTTCGCACTTGTGTTGGTGCAGGAAACCACTTTTGCACTTATATTAGTGTTGAAAAACCACTTTTCTCACTTGTGTTGGTGCAGGAAACCACTTTTGCACTTGTATTAGTGTGGAAAAAACACTTTTTGCACTTGTGATAGTGTTGAAAAACCACTTTTCGCACTTGTGTTAGTGTTGAAAAACCACTTTTCGCACTTGTGTTAGTGTTGAAAAACCACTTTTCGCACTTGTGTTGGTGCAGGAAACCACTTTTGCACTTGTGTTAGTGTTGAAAAACCACTTTTCGCACTTGTGTTAGTGTTGAAAAACCACTTTTCGCACTTGTGTTGGTGCAGGAAACCACTTTTGCACTTGTATTAGTGTGGAAAAAACACTTTTTGCACTTGTGATAGTGTTGAAAAACCACTTTTCGCACTTGTGTTAGTGTTGAAAAACCACTTTTCGCACTTGTGTTTGTGCAGGAAACCACTTTTGCACTTGTATTAGTGTGGAAAAAACACTTTTTGCACTTGTGTTAGTGTTGAAAAACCACTTTTCGCACTTGTGTTGGTGCAGGAAACCACTTTTGCACTTGTATTAGTGTGGAAAAAATACTTTTTGCACTTGTGATAGTGTTGAAAAACCACTTTTCGCACTTGTGTTAGTGTTGAAAAACTACTTTTCGCACTTGTGTTAGTGTTGAAAAACCACTTTTCGCACTTGTGTTGGTGCAGGAAACCACTTTTGCACTTGTATTAGTTTGGAAAAACCACTTTTCGCACTTGTGTTAGTGTTGAAAAACCACTTTTCGCACTTGTGTTGGTGCAGGAAACCACTTTTCGCACTTGTGATAGTGTGGAAAAACCACTTTTGCACTTGTTTTAGTGTGGAAAAACCACTTTTCGCACTTGTGTTAGTGTTGAAAAACCACTTTTCGCACTTGTGTTGGTGCAGGAAACCAAACCCCAATTTTTCCCACTGTGCCCTTGCACAATTTCGGGGCTGGGTCATGTGGCTCTACCAGCAGGTCTACCTACCTGCGCACCTCCGCCACTGAAGTCGCCACCCGAGCTTGCCTAGCTCCTGCGACTACCCTAACTTGGGGAAGGCCCTCCTGGCGCTCTCACCCCACTAATGCCCCCTCTGGCATTGGGCTACCCGGGTCCTCTCCGGAGGATCCTCGGGCCCCGCTGAACTCTACCTGAACTCTAACCTGGCTCCCAGAGCCTACTTGCGGCCTCACCTGGCCGACAGACTACCAGTGACGGGGTGCCCAAATAACCATACTTACAAACAGGCTCACATGCCCAGCCATTCCAATTTACTTATGCACCCTTCTAAGCAACAACTTGCTACTACTCGCACCACAGATGTCAATATCCAACAAATTTACCTACTCCCTCTACCTAACTTTAAACTACCCTCCCTGGGTATTCGTGAAGGGGTCCATCCTCCCCCCATTCACTCCTTCGCACCATGCACTCCACACCACTCATTCCACACACCATTTACTCCACACCATTTCTTCACTTGCACCCCATGCAAGCCATTGCACTTAACACAATTACACACATCCTCAATACTCCACTCATACACTTTCACACACACACACATCCTTCACGAGCAATGCCTCATTTGCTCACCATCACCACCAAGACTCTCATTCGCAATTCCTCATTTGCGCCTTAAGCGCATCCTCATACTCACACACACAGCATCATTTAATCTAACTATTTCCCTCTAAAACTCATGCTCCCCGTCATCCCTTATACTAAGCACATCCCCCGTCATTATTATCCATCTAATCTGACTGCATCCCCACTACTTGTACAATGTCTCTACTTAAATCTCAGTCTCCTAAAGTCATCTCTAAGTCCCTAACAATTATCCTAGCCCGCCCTGGCTAGCTTTCACCGCCAAACCCCATAAACTACTGCTCCTCTGCCCCAATTGATGTGAGAGATGGAAGAGCTACCATCCCTCTACATCACTATCGCCATTTGTCCACTATACTCAAGCCTCTCGGGGTGGAAATACATTTTTACAGCTCGGCTTCGCAAAGCCGAGCAATGTATGCGGATGGTCAGTCTCCTGTAGGTTGGGTCCGTCCGGCATTTTCGATTCTGGGGAGGAGGCATACTTGGACCGAGGTTCCAGGCGCCATCCCGGCGCGGAGCCTTCCGGTCTCTGCCACGATGACCCAATCTCCCCCGGCCAGAGCACTGCGCCCGCCAGGGGGCGAAGGTCCGACCTGGCCGACCTCCCCCGGAATCGTGCCGTTCGCCTTTCCCGTCAAAGCGCGGCACCGACCATACAGGGCGGGGCCCGGCCAGAATCGTGCACGGCGCTCCTTGCAAGAGCGCCGCGGCAACGATCCCCGCCAGCTCCCGCAGCACACAAAGCGCACCACGCCCCGAGAGCTCGCATCGGCTATACGTCGGCCTCAGCGCTGCCCCGGTCAGCGTCGATGCTCGAGTCACATTCTCCCATCCACACACGATCCTTCCCATACTCACACATCCCATACATCCCATACATTTGATGTGCTGTCTTTCCCTCGCGGTCCCACTGTACTGTCTTTGTCTTTCCCTCGTGGTCCCCATGTGCTGTCTTTCCCTCGCGGTCCCACTGTACTGTCTTTGTCTTTCCCTCGTGGTCCCCATGTGCTGTCTTTCCCTCGCGGTCCCACTGTACTGTCTTTGTCTTTCCCTCGTGGTCCCCATGTGCTGTCTTTCCCTCGCGGTTGTCAGCTCTTTTACGAACCTCGATTCAGTATAGAAAAAAAAAAAAAAAAAAAAAAAAATTCCGTGCATTCTATTACTGCACTCTCTCGGTGCACTCTCTTTTCTTACACACTCAGGTGCACACCACTCAGGCGCACTCACGCTGTTCACACATTTCATTAACACACATCCTCGTGCACACCCTGGTGCACTCTCCTCCGTTACGTACTCCGTAACACTCATGGGGGTGCACTCTTGCACATACCCACTCACGCGCTCTGGTGTGCATCCCCGCACACGCTCTCCATCCATCTCTGGTGTGCATCCTCACACACTCTCCACAACCAACTCTGGTGTGCATTCTTGCACACTCTCTCCATCCATCTCACACTCTGCGTCACACTCACTCTCACTTTCACACTCTGTAACACACTCGCGCTCCGGCGCCGTTCGCACACGCGCGCCATTTCCTTTCACACAGCGCACCACGGACCTTCCACAAGCGCCCGGGTGACGCCGGGATCCCAAGCGCGTGAAAAATCCTTTCGCGCCAAACACTTTCGCGCCAAACCTTTTCGCGCCATATACAGCCCTGCTTACCTTCGGGATCCTTTTCTCCTCACGCAGCTGCAAACTTTCATTGGGGTTAGGAAGTACGGCATCATGGTGCGAACACGGAATTTGTACAATTTCCATCTTTTCCTCCCGCGATTGCTTTTCTAAGTCTGCCGTCTCTTCAACCCCAATTTCCACTATAAATATTTCATTTTCTTTTCCCTCGACGACCGCTGGCGCTAATAAAATTTTCTCTTCTACTTCGGCGGTCGTTGGCTTTTCCATACCCCGAGTCGCGATTTCTATACCAGTCCATGTAACTATGCCTTCCTCAGCCTCGCTTTCCCCGCGTTCCTCAAGCCGCGCTACCCCGTCGCATACCCGTGTGCCTTTCCCGCCCGACCTGCGGTCTATGTCTTTCCCCATCTTCTTTATCTGGCCACCCACTCTGTTTCCAAACCCCGTTAACCCGTCCTTCATTCCTTTCATTAGATTCTCTCGGGTGGCCATCCTGTTTTCCAACCCCGTTAACTCCTCATTCATTTCTCCCATGTGGCCACCCATGTCCTCCAACTGGCCCCCCAATTTCCTTTCTACTCCCCCCAATTTGCTTTCTAACCCCCCCCCAATTTGCTTTCCAACCCCCCAATTTGATTTCCCATTTCATTTTTCAATCCCCCAATTTGGTTTCCCATATCATTTTTCAATCCCCCAATTTGGTTTCCCAACTGCTCACTGGTACCCCTTGCTTCATCCCTCTGCATTTCTATAGATGCTCGTAGTTGCTCTACGAGTACATACAGGTCCCAACCCGCTGGCACCGCAGGCTCGGCTCTCGCCGCCATGTGCGATGCGCCGCCATTTTGTTCGCCTGCAACCCCTACTGAGGCACCCTCTCCAATTTCCTCTTCCCTTTCTCCCAATTGTCCCAATTCTTCCCTGGGGTCCTGGGTTATTTCTAACTCCTTTTCATCTACCCCCACCGGCATCCGACCCCCTTGGCTATCCATGGCACGATTTAATTTAGATGTTAGTACCAAATTTGGGTCGCTCGTAATTTCGAGTGCGTTGGGCGCACTTCTGGTCCAAATCCCACTCCCAGACACCAATTGTTGCCGATCTTGACGTCGGCCTGCCGCTTACCAAGGGGGGGGGGGGATTAGTCCCATTGTCCTTTTTACTAGCCGACGCGATCCGGAGCTATCACGTTCCTTCCGGTCGGTGTTAAATAAGGTTGTTGGTCGAATTATTCCTATTACCTGAGTACTAACACCGACCGTGAAGCAAGGAGATAACCCTGCCCGAACCACGGCGTTAGTGGACACGCCGAGCGAAGCAAGCCGCGATTCAGGCCGTTAATGGGAACTAAACCCGATTGGAGCGGTTCTTAATCGTGCCACGCTTACCCAATTGAGGAAAAGACTAAAACGGTCGAATTGAGAGGAAACCAGGAAGAACAGGTAATTTATTAACACTTTGTACAATTAGAAGAGGAAAAGAAAGAAGAGAATGTACAAGGAAGAGGAAGAAGCAGATACACAGGGCAGCCTTAATAGCAGTCTTAACTTATCACTGGACATGGGCCCGTTCACTCTCAGACTCACTCTCAGGGTCACTCACACGGGGTCTGTAGACGGTCGGATTGAGGGTCCAACGATCCACAGCTCGTCCGGTCCCCGACTCGTACCGTGCATATGGTGGAATACGGCAGGCAGCTCTCCCCGTGGCGTAGGCGCGATGCGGACTATTATATCTCGGGGGATCGGTTGGCGATTAGATTTGGCGTACATAATAATTGTACCGGCGCCTTTATACACGCGCCCGGTATTGTTACGATCGATGTGCCACTTCCCCAATGTCCTTCTGCATGCTGCAGTCCTCTGCAATGCGTGCCGCGCGCACGCCCTTTGTAAAAATGGTTGCCACAGCGCGTCTCTCCCTCTCGTAACTACTCAAGCGTCTCTCCCATAACTCAACTCCGATCAGGTCAAGTGCCTCTCTCTCCCCGCTCATAACTGAGGTGGGGGCCTCGCGCAAGGGGTTATATTGCCACGCACAGCGAACCCTCTCAAATCTCTAGCCACACCCTGTCAGGCGATCTCACTCGAGCCCTGGCTGGCTGGTGAGGGCTTAACGGCTCCGCCTTGATGGCTGATTGACGTGGCCGCACCTCCACCGTTGCGCTCCGCCCCCTTTTCGGGCCTTACCTTGTGGCCTTTGGGCTGGTTTGAGCGGAAGCCCAACGAGTTCGCGACGGCTGCTGGCAGCCTAAATGGCGAGGGTGATGTACAGACTGGTTCGCACTTAATGGCGTCTATGGAATGGAGGCTGCAAAACTGGATGAACTGGGCCTACTCTTATTTGTTTTACACAACACAGATGCAACTACTGGACATGGCCTTATCTAAACACATACTATGAAATAACGAACGTCCTAAGGTGACCTACATGTTGCTTGTGGCCTATCTATGGGGTGCAACCTTTAACCTTTAATGATGTTACCTGTGTGGGTTCTCAAAACCGCAACAATATAAAAAGTCTTCTCTCAAGCATATAATCGAATCAATCAAGCATATAAAAAGTCTTCTCTCAAGCATGTAATCGAATCAATTAAGCATGCAAAAAGTCTTCTCTCAAGCATGTAATCGAATCACTCAAGCATGTAATTTAATCACTCAACCATGTAATGTAATCACTCAACCATGAAATTTAATCACTCAAGCATGTAAAAAGCCTTCTCTCAAGCATGTAATCTAATCTCTCAAGCATGTAATTTAATCACTCAAGCATGTAATTTAATCACTCAAGCATGTAATTTAATCACTCAAGCATGTAATTTAATCACTCAAGCATGTAAAAAGCCTTCTCTCAAGCATGTAATTTAATCACTCAAGCATATAATTTAATCACTCAAGCATGTAAAAAGTCTTCTCTCAAGTATGTCATTTAATCACTCAAGCATGTAAAAAGCCTTCTCTCAAGCATGTAATCTAATCACTCAAGCATGTAAAAAGCCTTCTCTCAAGCATGTAATTGAATCACTCAGGCATATAAAAAGTATTCTCTCAAGCATGTAATCTAATCACTCAAGCATGTAAAAAGTCTTCTCTCAAGCATGTAATCTAATCACTCAAGCATGTAAAAAGCCTTCTCTCAAGCATGTAATCTAATCACTCAAGCATGTAAAAAGCCTTCTCTCAAGCATGTAATCTAATCACTCAAGCATGTAAAAAGTATTCTCTCAAGCATGTAATTTAATCACTCAAGCATGTAAAAAGTCTTCTCTCAAGCATGCAGTTTAATCACTCAAGCATGTAAAAAGTCTTCTCTCAAGCATGTAATTTAATCACTCAAGCATGTAAAAAGTCTTCTCTCAAGCATGTAATCTAATCACTCAAGCATGTAATTTAATCACTCAAGCATGTAAAAAGTCTTCTCTCAAGCATGCAGTTTAATCACTCAAGCATGTAAAAAGTCTTCTCTCAAGCATGTAATCTAATCACTCAAGCATGTAATTTAATCACTCAAGCATGTAAAAAGCCTTCTCTCAAGCATGTAATCTAATCACTCAAGCATGTAAAAAGCCTTCTCTCAAGCATGTAATCGAATCACTCAAGCATGTAATCTAATCACTCAAGCATGTAAAAAGCCTTCTCTCAAGCATGTAATTTAATCACTCAAGCATGTAAAAAGCCTTCTCTCAAGCATATAATCTAATCACTCAAGCATGTAATCGAATCACTCAAGCATGTAATCTAATAACTCAAGCATGTAAAAAGTATTCTCTCAAGCATGTAATCTAATCACTCAATCATGTAAAAAGTCTTCACTCAATCATGTAAAAGGTCTTCTCTCAAGCATGTAATCTAATCACTCAAGCATGTAAAATGTCTTCTCTCAAGCATGTAAAAAGTCTTCTCTCAAGCATGTAATCGAATCACTCAATCATGTAAAAAGTCTTCTCTCAAGCATGTAAAAAGTCTTCTCTCAAGCATATAATCTAATCACTCAAGCATGTAATCGAATCACTCAAGCATGTAATCTAATAACTCAAGCATGTAAAAAGTATTCTCTCAAGCATGTAATCGAATCACTCAATCATGTAAAAAGTCTTCTCTCAAGCATGTAAAAAGTCTTCTCTCAAGCATGTAATCTAATCACTCAAGCATATAAAAAGCCTTCTCTCAAGCATGTTATCTAATCACTCAAGCATATAAAAAGCCTTCTCTCAAGCATGTAATCTAATCACTCAATCATGTAAAAAGCCTTCTCTCAAGCATGTTATCGAATCACTAAATCATGTAAAAAGTCTTCTCTCAAGCATGTAATCTAATCACTCAAGCATATAAAAAGCCTTCTCTCAAGCTTGTAATCGAATCACTAAATCATGTAAAAAGTCTTCTCTCAAGCATGGAATCTAATCACTAAATCATGTAAAAAGCCTTCTCTCAAGCATGTAATCTAATCACTCAATCATGTAAAAAGCCTTCTCTCAAGCATGTAATCTAATCACTCGAGCATATAAAAAGTCTTCTCTCAAGCATGTAAAAAGTCTTCTCTCAAGCATGTAATCTAATCACTAAATCATGTAAAAAGCCTTCTCTCAAGCATGTAATCTAATCACTCAATCATGTAAAAAGCCTTCTCTCAAGCATGTAATCTAATCACTAAATCATGTAAAAAGCCTTCTCTCAAGCATGTAATCTAATCACTCAATCATGTAAAAAGTCTTCTCTCAAGCATGTAATCTAATCACTCAAGCATGTAAAAAGTCTTCTCTCAAGCATGTAATTTAATCACTCAAGCATGTAAAAAGCCTTCTCTCAAGCATGTAATCTAATCACTCAAGCATGTGAAAAGTCTTCTCTCAAGCATGTAATCTAATCACTCAATCATGTAAAAAGTCTTCTCTCAAACATGTAATCTAATCACTCAATCATGTAAAAAGCCTTCTCTCAAGCATGTAATCTAATCACTCAAGCATGTGAAAAGTCTTCTCTCAAGCATGTAATCTAATCACTCAAGCATGTAAAAAGTCGTCTCTCAAGCATGTAATCTAATCACTCAAGCATATAATCTAATCACTCAAGCATGTAAAAAGTCTTCTCTCAAGCATGTAATCTAATCACTCAATCATGTAAAAAGTCGTCTCTCAAGCATGTAATCTAATCACTCAATCATGTAAAAAGCCTTCTCTCAAGCATGTAATCTAATCACTCAAGCATGTGAAAAGTCTTCTCTCAAGTATGTAATCTAATCACTCAATCATGTAAAAAGTCTTCTCTCAAGCATGTAATCTAATCACTCAATCATGTAAAAAGCCTTCTCTCAAGCATATAATCTAATCACTCAAGCATGTAATCTAATCACTAAGTCATGTAAAAAGTCTTCTCTCAAGCATGTAATCTAATCACTCAATCATGTAAAAAGCTTTCTCTCAAGCATGTAATCTAATCACTCAAGCATGTAATCTAATCACTAAGTCATGTAAAAAGTCTTCTCTCAAGCATGTAATCTAATCACTCAATCATGTAAAAAGCTTTCTCTCAAGCATATAATCTAATCACTCAAGCATGTAATCTAATCACTAAGTCATGTAAAAAGTCTTCTCTCAAGCATGTAATCTAATCACTCAATCATGTAAAAAGTCTTCTCTCAAGCATGTAATCTAATCACTCAATCATGTAAAAAGCCTTCTCTCAAGCATGTAATCTAATCACTCAATCATGTAAAAAGCCTTCTCTCAAGCATGTAATCTAATCACTCAAGCATGTGAAAAGTCTTCTCTCAAGCATGTAATCTAATCACTCAATCATGTAAAAAGTCTTCTCTCAAGCATGTAATCTAATCACTCAATCATGTAAAAAGCCTTCTCTCAAGCATATAATCTAATCTCTCAAGCATATAATCTAATCACTCGAGCATATAAAAAGTCTTCTCTCAAGCATGTAAAAAGTCTTCTCTCAAGCATGTAAAAAGTCTTCTCTCAAGCATGTAATCTAATCACTCAAGCATGTAAAAAGTCTTCTCTCAAGCATGTAATTTAATCACTCAAGCATGTAAAAAGTCTTCTCTCAAGCATGTAATCTAATCACTCAAGCATGTAAAAAGCCTTCTCTCAAGCATGTAATCTAATCACTCAAGCATGTAAAAAGTCTTCTCTCAAGCATGTAATTTAATCACTCAAGCATGTAAAAAGCCTTCTCTCAAGCATGTAATCTAATCACTAAATCATGTAAAAAGTCTTCTCTCAAGCATGTAATCTAATCACTCAATCATGTAAAAAGCCTTCTCTCAAGCATATAATCTAATCAATCAAGCATGAAATCTAATCACTAAGTCATGTAAAAAGTCTTCTCTCAAGCATGTAATCTAATCACTCAATCATGTAAAAAGCCTTCTCTCAAGCATGTAATCTAATCACTCAATCATGTAAAAAGCCTTCTCTCAAGCATGTAATCTAATCACTAAATCATGTAAAAAGTCTTCTCTCAAGCATGTAATCTAATCACTCGAGCATATAAAAAGTCTTCTCTCAAGCATGTAAAAAGTCTTCTCTCAAGCATGTAATCTAATCACTAAATCATGTAAAAAGCCTTCTCTCAAGCATGTAATCTAATCACTCAAGCATGTAAAAAGTCTTCTCTCAAGCATGTAATTTAATCACTCAAGCATATAATCTAATCACTAAATCATGTAAAAAGCCTTCTCTCAAGCATGTAATCTAATCACTCAAGCATGTAAAAAGCCTTCTCTCAAGCATGTAATCTAATCACTCAGCATGTAAAAAGTCTTCTCTCAAGCATGTAATCTAATCACTAAATCATGTAAAAAGCCTTCTCTCAAGCATGTAATCTAATCACTCAAGCATGTAAAAAGTCTTCTCTCAAGCATGTAATTTAATCACTCAAGCATGTAAAAAGCCTTCTCTCAAGCATGTAAAAAGTCGTCTCTCAAGCATGTAATCTAATCACTCAAGCATATAATCTAATCACTCAAGCATGTAAAAAGTCTTCTCTCAAGCATGTAATCTAATCACTCAATCATGTAAAAAGTCGTCTCTCAAGCATGTAATCTAATCACTCAATCATGTAAAAAGCCTTCTCTCAAGCATGTAATCTAATCACTCAAGCATGTGAAAAGTCTTCTCTCAAGTATGTAATCTAATCACTCAATCATGTAAAAAGTCTTCTCTCAAGCATGTAATCTAATCACTCAATCATGTAAAAAGCCTTCTCTCAAGCATATAATCTAATCACTCAAGCATGTAATCTAATCACTAAGTCATGTAAAAAGTCTTCTCTCAAGCATGTAATCTAATCACTCAATCATGTAAAAAGCTTTCTCTCAAGCATGTAATCTAATCACTCAAGCATGTAATCTAATCACTAAGTCATGTAAAAAGTCTTCTCTCAAGCATGTAATCTAATCACTCAATCATGTAAAAAGCTTTCTCTCAAGCATATAATCTAATCACTCAAGCATGTAATCTAATCACTAAGTCATGTAAAAAGTCTTCTCTCAAGCATGTAATCTAATCACTCAATCATGTAAAAAGTCTTCTCTCAAGCATGTAATCTAATCACTCAATCATGTAAAAAGCCTTCTCTCAAGCATGTAATCTAATCACTCAATCATGTAAAAAGCCTTCTCTCAAGCATGTAATCTAATCACTCAAGCATGTGAAAAGTCTTCTCTCAAGCATGTAATCTAATCACTCAATCATGTAAAAAGTCTTCTCTCAAGCATGTAATCTAATCACTCAATCATGTAAAAAGCCTTCTCTCAAGCATATAATCTAATCTCTCAAGCATATAATCTAATCACTCGAGCATATAAAAAGTCTTCTCTCAAGCATGTAAAAAGTCTTCTCTCAAGCATGTAAAAAGTCTTCTCTCAAGCATGTAATCTAATCACTCAAGCATGTAAAAAGTCTTCTCTCAAGCATGTAATTTAATCACTCAAGCATGTAAAAAGTCTTCTCTCAAGCATGTAATCTAATCACTCAAGCATGTAAAAAGCCTTCTCTCAAGCATGTAATCTAATCACTCAAGCATGTAAAAAGTCTTCTCTCAAGCATGTAATTTAATCACTCAAGCATGTAAAAAGCCTTCTCTCAAGCATGTAATCTAATCACTAAATCATGTAAAAAGTCTTCTCTCAAGCATGTAATCTAATCACTCAATCATGTAAAAAGCCTTCTCTCAAGCATATAATCTAATCAATCAAGCATGAAATCTAATCACTAAGTCATGTAAAAAGTCTTCTCTCAAGCATGTAATCTAATCACTCAATCATGTAAAAAGCCTTCTCTCAAGCATGTAATCTAATCACTCAATCATGTAAAAAGCCTTCTCTCAAGCATGTAATCTAATCACTAAATCATGTAAAAAGCCTTCTCTCAAGCATGTAATCTAATCACTAAATCATGTAAAAAGCCTTCTCTCAAGCATGTAATCTAATCACTCAATCATGTAAAAAGCCTTCTCTCAAGCATGTAATCTAATCACTAAATCATGTAAAAAGTCTTCTCTCAAGCATGTAATCTAATCACTCAATCATGTAAAAAGCCTTCTCTCAAGCATATAATCTAATCAATCAAGCATGAAATCTAATCACTAAGTCATGTAAAAAGTCTTCTCTCAAGCATGTAATCTAATCACTAAATCATGTAAAAAGTCTTCTCTCAAGCATGTAATCTAATCACTCGAGCATATAAAAAGTCTTCTCTCAAGCATGTAAAAAGTCTTCTCTCAAGCATGTAATCTAATCACTAAATCATGTAAAAAGCCTTCTCTCAAGCATGTAATCTAATCACTCAAGCATGTAAAAAGTCTTCTCTCAAGCATGTAATTTAATCACTCAAGCATATAATCTAATCACTAAATCATGTAAAAAGCCTTCTCTCAAGCATGTAATCTAATCACTCAAGCATGTAAAAAGCCTTCTCTCAAGCATGTAATCTAATCACTCAGCATGTAAAAAGTCTTCTCTCAAGCATGTAATCTAATCACTAAATCATGTAAAAAGCCTTCTCTCAAGCATGTAATCTAATCACTCAAGCATGTAAAAAGTCTTCTCTCAAGCATGTAATTTAATCACTCAAGCATGTAAAAAGCCTTCTCTCAAGCATGTAATCTAATCTCTAAATCATGTAAAAAGTTTTCTCTCAAGCATGTAATCTAATCACTCAATCATGTAAAAAGCCTTCTCTCAAGCATATAATCTAATCACTAAGTCATGTAAAAAGTCTTCTCTCAAGCATGTAATCTAATCACTCAATCATGTAAAAAGCCTTCTCTCAAGCATGTAATCTAATCACTCAATCATGTAAAAAGCCTTCTCTCAAGCATGTAATCTAATCACTAAATCATGTAAAAAGTCTTCTCTCAAGCATGTAATCTAATCACTCGAGCATATAAAAAGTCTTCTCTCAAGCATGTAAAAAGTCTTCTCTCAAGCATGTAATCTAATCACTAAATCATGTAAAAAGCCTTCTCTCAAGCATGTAATCTAATCACTCAAGCATGTAAAAAGTCTTCTCTCAAGCATGTAATTTAATCACTCAAGCATATAATCTAATCACTAAATCATGTAAAAAGCCTTCTCTCAAGCATGTAATCTAATCACTCAGGCATGTAAAAAGCCTTCTCTCAAGCATGTAATCTAATCACTCAGCATGTAAAAAGTCTTCTCTCAAGCATGTAATCTAATCACTAAATCATGTAAAAAGCCTTCTCTCAAGCATGTAATCTAATCACTCAAGCATGTGAAAAGTCTTCTCTCAAGCATGTAATCTAATCAGTCGAGCATATAAAAAGTCTTCTCTCAAGCATGTAATATAATCACTCAAACATGTGAAAAGTTTTCTCTCAAGCATGTAATCTAATCACTCGAGCATATAAAAAGTCTTCTCTCAAGCATGTAATCTAATCACTCAAGCTTGTGAAAAGTCTTCTCTCAAGCATGTAATCTAATCAGTCGAGCATATAAAAAGTCTTCTCTCAAGCATGTAATCTAATCACTAAATCATGTAAAAAGTCTTCTCTCAAGCATGTAATCTAATCACTCAAGCATGTGAAAAGTCTTCTCTCAAGCATGTAATCTAATCAGTCGAGCATATAAAAAGTCTTCTCTCAAGCATGTAATATAATCACTCAAGCATGTGAAAAGTTTTCTCTCAAGCATGTAATCTAATCACTCGAGCATATAAAAAGTCTTCTCTCAAGCATGTAATCTAATCACTCAAGCTTGTGAAAAGTCTTCTCTCAAGCATGTAATCTAATCACTCAAGCATGTAAAAAGTCTTCTCTCAAGCATGTAATCTAATCACTCGAGCATGTGAAAAGTCTTCTCTCAAGCATATAATCTAATCACTCAATCATGTAAAAAGCCTTCTCTCAAGCATGTAATCTAATCACTCAAGCATGTGAAAAGTCTTCTCTCAAGCATGTAATCTAATCACTCAAGCATGTAAAAAGTCGTCTCTCAAGCATGTAATCTAATCACTCAAGCATATAATCTAATCACTCAAGCATGTAAAAAGTCTTCTCTCAAGCATGTAATCTAATCACTCAATCATGTAAAAAGTCGTCTCTCAAGCATGTAATCTAATCACTCAATCATGTAAAAAGCCTTCTCTCAAGCATGTAATCTAATCACTCAAGCATGTGAAAAGTCTTCTCTCAAGCATGTAATCTAATCACTCAATCATGTAAAAAGTCTTCTCTCAAGCATGTAATCTAATCACTCAATCATGTAAAAAGCCTTCTCTCAAGCATATAATCTAATCACTCAAGCATGTAATCTAATCACTAAGTCATGTAAAAAGTCTTCTCTCAAGCATGTAATCTAATCACTCAATCATGTAAAAAGCTTTCTCTCAAGCATGTAATCTAATCACTCAAGCATGTAATCTAATCACTAAGTCATGTAAAAAGTCTTCTCTCAAGCATGTAATCTAATCACTCAATCATGTAAAAAGCTTTCTCTCAAGCATATAATCTAATCACTCAAGCATGTAATCTAATCACTAAGTCATGTAAAAAGTCTTCTCTCAAGCATGTAATCTAATCACTCAATCATGTAAAAAGTCTTCTCTCAAGCATGTAATCTAATCACTCAATCATGTAAAAAGCCTTCTCTCAAGCATGTAATCTAATCACTCAATCATGTAAAAAGCCTTCTCTCAAGCATGTAATCTAATCACTCAAGCATGTGAAAAGTCTTCTCTCAAGCATGTAATCTAATCACTCAATCATGTAAAAAGTCTTCTCTCAAGCATGTAATCTAATCACTCAATCATGTAAAAAGCCTTCTCTCAAGCATATAATCTAATCTCTCAAGCATATAATCTAATCACTCGAGCATATAAAAAGTCTTCTCTCAAGCATGTAAAAAGTCTTCTCTCAAGCATGTAAAAAGTCTTCTCTCAAGCATGTAATCTAATCACTCAAGCATGTAAAAAGTCTTCTCTCAAGCATGTAATTTAATCACTCAAGCATGTAAAAAGTCTTCTCTCAAGCATGTAATCTAATCACTCAAGCATGTAAAAAGCCTTCTCTCAAGCATGTAATCTAATCACTCAAGCATGTAAAAAGTCTTCTCTCAAGCATGTAATTTAATCACTCAAGCATGTAAAAAGCCTTCTCTCAAGCATGTAATCTAATCACTAAATCATGTAAAAAGTCTTCTCTCAAGCATGTAATCTAATCACTCAATCATGTAAAAAGCCTTCTCTCAAGCATATAATCTAATCAATCAAGCATGAAATCTAATCACTAAGTCATGTAAAAAGTCTTCTCTCAAGCATGTAATCTAATCACTCAATCATGTAAAAAGCCTTCTCTCAAGCATGTAATCTAATCACTCAATCATGTAAAAAGCCTTCTCTCAAGCATGTAATCTAATCACTAAATCATGTAAAAAGTCTTCTCTCAAGCATGTAATCTAATCACTCGAGCATATAAAAAGTCTTCTCTCAAGCATGTAAAAAGTCTTCTCTCAAGCATGTAATCTAATCACTAAATCATGTAAAAAGCCTTCTCTCAAGCATGTAATCTAATCACTCAAGCATGTAAAAAGTCTTCTCTCAAGCATGTAATTTAATCACTCAAGCATATAATCTAATCACTAAATCATGTAAAAAGCCTTCTCTCAAGCATGTAATCTAATCACTCAAGCATGTAAAAAGCTTTCTCTCAAGCATGTAATCTAATCACTCAGCATGTAAAAAGTCTTCTCTCAAGCATGTAATCTAATCACTAAATCATGTAAAAAGCCTTCTCTCAAGCATGTAATCTAATCACTCAAGCATGTAAAAAGTCTTCTCTCAAGCATGTAATTTAATCACTCAAGCATGTAAAAAGCCTTCTCTCAAGCATGTAATCTAATCACTAAATCATGTAAAAAGTCTTCTCTCAAGCATGTAATCTAATCACTCAATCATGTAAAAAGCCTTCTCTCAAGCATATAATCTAATCAATCAAGCATGTAATCTAATCACTAAGTCATGTAAAAAGTCTTCTCTCAAGCATGTAATCTAATCACTCAATCATGTAAAAAGCCTTCTCTCAAGCATGTAATCTAATCACTCAATCATGTAAAAAGCCTTCTCTCAAGCATGTAATCTAATCACTAAATCATGTAAAAAGTCTTCTCTCAAGCATGTAATCTAATCACTCGAGCATATAAAAAGTCTTCTCTCAAGCATGTAAAAAGTCTTCTCTCAAGCATGTAATCTAATCACTAAATCATGTAAAAAGCCTTCTCTCAAGCATGTAATCTAATCACTCAAGCATGTAAAAAGTCTTCTCTCAAGCATGTAATTTAATCACTCAAGCATATAATCTAATCACTAAATCATGTAAAAAGCCTTCTCTCAAGCATGTAATCTAATCACTCAAGCATGTAAAAAGCCTTCTCTCAAGCATGTAATCTAATCACTCAGCATGTAAAAAGTCTTCTCTCAAGCATGTAATCTAATCACTAAATCATGTAAAAAGCCTTCTCTCAAGCATGTAATCTAATCACTCAAGCATGTAAAAAGTCTTCTCTCAAGCATGTAATCTAATCACTCAATCATGTAAAAAGTCTTCTCTCAAGCATGTAATCTAATCAGTCGAGCATATAAAAAGTCTTCTCTCAAGCATGTAATATAATCACTCAAGCATGTGAAAAGTTTTCTCTCAAGCATGTAATCTAATCACTCGAGCATATAAAAAGTCTTCTCTCAAGCATGTAATCTAATCACTCAAGCTTGTGAAAAGTCTTCTCTCAAGCATGTAATCTAATCAGTCGAGCATATAAAAAGTCTTCTCTCAAGCATGTAATCTAATCACTAAATCATGTAAAAAGTCTTCTCTCAAGCATGTAATCTAATCACTCAAGCATGTGAAAAGTCTTCTCTCAAGCATGTAATCTAATCAGTCGAGCATATAAAAAGTCTTCTCTCAAGCATGTAATATAATCACTCAAGCATGTGAAAAGTTTTCTCTCAAGCATGTAATCTAATCACTCGAGCATATAAAAAGTCTTCTCTCAAGCATGTAATCTAATCACTCAAGCTTGTGAAAAGTCTTCTCTCAAGCATGTAATCTAATCACTCAAGCATGTAAAAAGTCTTCTCTCAAGCATGTAATCTAATCACTCGAGCATGTGAAAAGTCTTCTCTCAAGCATATAATCTAATCACTCGAGCATATAAAAAGTCTTCTCTCAAGCATGTAATCTAATCACTCAATCATGTAAAAAGTCTTCTCTCAAGCATGTAATCTAATCACTCGAGCATGTGAAAAGTCTTCTCTCAAGCATATAATCTAATCACTCAAGCATGTAAAAAGTCTTCTCTCAAGCATGTAGAAAGTCTTTTCTCAATCATGTAATCTAATCACTCAATCATGTAAAAAGTCTTCTCTCAATCATGTAATCTAATCACTCAAGCATGTAAAAAGTCTTCTCTCAAGCATGTAAAAAGTCTTCTCTCAAGCATGTAATCTAATCACTCAATCATGTAAAAAGTCTTCTCTCAATCATGTAAAAAGTCTTCTCTCAATCATGTTAAACGTCTTCTCTCAAGCATGTAATCTAATCACTCAAGCATGTGAAAACTCTTCTCTCAAGCATATAATCTAATCACTCGAGCATATAAAAAGCCTTCTCTCAAGCATATAATCTAATCACTCAATCATGTAAAAAGTCTTCTCTCAAGCATGTAAAAAGTCTTCTCTCAAGCATGTAAAAAGTCTTCTCTCAAGCATGTAAAAAGTCTTCTCTCAAGCATGTAATCTAATCACTCAATCATGTAAAAAGTCTTCTCTCAAGCATGTAATCTAATCACTCAAGCATGTAAAAAGTCTTCTCTCCAGCATGTAAAAAGTCTTCTCTCAAGCATGTAATCTAATCACTCAATCATGTAAAAAGTCTTCTCTCAATCATGTAAAAAGTCTTCTCTCAATCATGTTAAACGTCTTCTCTCAAGCATGTAAAACGTCGTCTCTCAAGCATGTTATCTAATCACTCAATCATGTAAAAAGTCTTCTCTCAAGCATGTAATCTAATCACTCAATCATGTAAAAAGTCTTCTCTCAAGCATGTAATCTAATCACTCAATCACGTAAAATGTCTTCTCTCAATCATGTAAAAAGTCTTCTCTCAAGCATGTAATCTAATCACTCAATCATTTAAAAAGTCGTCTCTCAATCATGTAATCTAATCACTCAATCATGTAAAAAGTCTTCTCTCAAGCATGTAATCTAATCACTCAATCATGTAAAAAGCTTTCTCTCAAGCATGTAATCTAATCACTCAATCATGTAAAAAGTCGTCTCTCAAGCATGTAAAAAGTCGTCTCTCAAGCATGTAATCTAATCACTCAATCATGTAAAAAGTCGTCTCTCAAGCATGTAAAAAGTCTTCTCTCAAGCATGTAATCGAATCACTCAAGCATGTAAAAAGTCGTCTCTCAAGCATGTAATCTAATCACTCAATCATGTAAAAAGTCTTCTCTCAAGCATGTAAAAAGTCTTCTCTCAAGCATGTAATCGAATCACTCAAGCATGTAAAAAGCCTTCTCTCAAGCATATAATCTAATCACTCAAGCATGTGAAAAGTCTTCTCTTAAGCATGTAATCGAATCACTCAAGCATGTAAAAAGTCTTCACTCAAGCATGTAATCGAATCACTCAAGCATGTAAAAAGTCTTCACTCAAGCATGTAATCGAATCACTCAAGCATGTAAAAAGCCTTCTCTCAAGCATGTAATCTAATCACTCAAGCATGTAAAAAGTCTTCTCTCAAGCATGTAATCTAATCACTCAAGCATGTAAAAAGTCTTCTCTCAAGCATGTAATCTAATCACTCAAGCATGTAAAAAGTCTTCACTCAAGCATGTAATCGAATCACTCAAGCATGTAAAAAGCCTTCTCTCAAGCATGTAATCTAATCACTCAAGCATGTAAAAAGCCTTCTCTCAAGCATGTAATCTAATCACTCAAGCATGTAAAAAGCATTCTCTCAAGCATATAATCTAATCAATCAAGCATGTAATTTAATCACTCAAGCATGTAAAAAGCCTTCTCTCAAGCATGTAATCTAATCACTCAAGCATGTAAAAAGCCTTCTCTCAAGCATGTAATCGAATCACTCAAGCATATTATAAAAAGTCTTCTCTCAAGCATGTAAAAAGTCTTCTCTCAAGCATGTAATCTAATCACTAAATCATGTAAAAAGCCTTCTCTCAAGCATGTAATCTAATCACTCAATCATGTAAAAAGCCTTCTCTCAAGCATGTAATCTAATCACTAAATCATGTAAAAAGCCTTCTCTCAAGCATGTAATCTAATCACTCAATCATGTAAAAAGTCTTCTCTCAAGCCTGTAATCTAATCACTCAAGCATGTAAAAAGTCTTCTCTCAAGCATGTAATTTAATCACTCAAGCATGTAAAAAGCCTTCTCTCAAGCATGTAATCTAATCACTCAAGCATGTGAAAAGTCTTCTCTCAAGCATGTAATCTAATCACTCAATCATGTAAAAAGTCTTCTCTCAAACATGTAATCTAATCACTCAATCATGTAAAAAGCCTTCTCTCAAGCATGTAATCTAATCACTCAAGCATGTGAAAAGTCTTCTCTCAAGCATGTAATCTAATCACTCAAGCATATAATCTAATCACTCAAGCATGTAAAAAGTCTTCTCTCAAGCATGTAATCTAATCACTCAATCATGTAAAAAGTCGTCTCTCAAGCATGTAATCTAATCACTCAATCATGTAAAAAGCCTTCTCTCAAGCATGTAATCTAATCACTCAAGCATGTGAAAAGTCTTCTCTCAAGCATGTAATCTAATCACTCAATCATGTAAAAAGTCTTCTCTCAAGCATGTAATCTAATCACTCAATCATGTAAAAAGCTTTCTCTCAAGCATGTAATCTAATCACTCAAGCATGTAATCTAATCACTAAGTCATGTAAAAAGACTTCTCTCAAGCATGTAATCTAATCACTCAATCATGTAAAAAGCTTTCTCTCAAGCATATAATCTAATCACTCAAGCATGTAATCTAATCACTAAGTCATGTAAAAAGTCTTCTCTCAAGCATGTAATCTAATCACTCAATCATGTAAAAAGTCTTCTCTCAAGCATGTAATCTAATCACTCAATCATGTAAAAAGCCTTCTCTCAAGCATGTAATCTAATCACTCAATCATGTAAAAAGCCTTCTCTCAAGCATGTAATCTAATCACTAAATCATGTAAAAAGTCTTCTCTCAAGCATGTAATCTAATCACTCGAGCATATAAAAAGTCTTCTCTCAAGCATGTAAAAAGTCTTCTCTCAAGCATGTAATCTAATCACTAAATCATGTAAAAAGCCTTCTCTCAAGCATGTAATCTAATCACTCAAGCATGTAAAAAGTCTTCTCTCAAGCATGTAATTTAATCACTCAAGCATATAATCTAATCACTAAATCATGTAAAAAGCCTTCTCTCAAGCATGTAATCTAATCACTCAAGCATGTAAAAAGCCTTCTCTCAAGCATGTAATCTAATCACTCAGCATGTAAAAAGTCTTCTCTCAAGCATGTAATCTAATCACTAAATCATGTAAAAAGCCTTCTCTCAAGCATGTAATCTAATCACTCAAGCATGTAAAAAGCCTTCTCTCAAGCATGTAATCTAATCACTCAGCATGTAAAAAGTCTTCTCTCAAGCATGTAATCTAATCACTCAAGCATGTAAAAAGTCTTCTCTCAAGCATGTAATCTAATCACTCAAGCATGTGAAAAGTCTTCTCTCAAGCATGTAATCTAATCACTCGAGCATATAAAAAGTCTTCTCTCAAGCATGTAATCTAATCACTCAAGCATGTGAAAAGTTTTCTCTCAAGCATGTAATCTAATCACTCAGCATGTAAAAAGTCTTCTCTCAAGCATGTAATCTAATCACTCAAGCTTGTGAAAAGTCTTCTCTCAAGCATGTAATCTAATCACTCGAGCATATAAAAAGTCTTCTCTCAAGCATGTAATCTAATCACTCAAGCTTGTGAAAAGTCTTCTCTCAAGCATGTAATCTAATCACTCAAGCATGTAAAAAGTCTTCTCTCAAGCATGTAATCTAATCACTCGAGCATGTGAAAAGTCTTCTCTCAAGCATATAATCTAATCACTCGAGCATATAAAAAGTCTTCTCTCAAGCATGTAATCTAATCACTCAATCATGTAAAAAGTCTTCTCTCAAGCATGTAATCTAATCACTCGAGCATGTGAAAAGTCTTCTCTCAAGCATATAATCTAATCACTCAAGCATGTAAAAAGTCTTCTCTCAAGCATGTAGAAAGTCTTCTCTCAAGCATGTAATCTAATCACTCAATCATGTAAAAAGTCTTCTCTCAATCATGTAATCTAATCACTCAAGCATGTAAAAAGTCTTCTCTCAAGCATGTAAAAAGTCTTCTCTCAAGCATGTAATCTAATCACTCAATCATGTAAAAAGTCTTCTCTCAATCATGTAAAAAGTCTTCTCTCAATCATGTTAAACGTCTTCTCTCAAGCATGTAATCTAATCACTCAAGCATGTGAAAAGTCTTCTCTCAAGCATATAATCTAATCACTCGAGCATATAAAAAGCCTTCTCTCAAGCATATAATCTAATCACTCGAGCATATAAAAAGTCTTCTCTCAAGCATGTAAAAAGTCTTCTCTCAAGCATGTAAAAAGTCTTCTCTCAAGCATGTAATCTAATCACTCAATCATGTAAAAAGTCTTCTCTCAAGCATGTAATCTAATCACTCAATCACGTAAAATGTCTTCTCTCAATCATGTAAAAAGTCTTCTCTCAAGCATGTAATCTAATCACTCAATCATTTAAAAAGTCGTCTCTCAATCATGTAATCTAATCACTCAATCATGTAAAAAGTCTTCTCTCAAGCATGTAATCTAATCACTCAATCATGTAAAAAGCTTTCTCTCAAGCATGTAATCTAATCACTCAATCATGTAAAAAGTCGTCTCTCAAGCATGTAAAAAGTCGTCTCTCAAGCATGTAATCTAATCACTCAATCATGTAAAAAGTCTTCTCTCAAGCATGTAAAAAGTCTTCTCTCAAGCATGTAATCGAATCACTCAAGCATGTAAAAAGCCTTCTCTCAAGCATATAATCTAATCACTCAAGCATGTGAAAAGTCTTCTCTTAAGCATGTAATCGAATCACTCAAGCATGTAAAAAGTCTTCACTCAAGCATGTAATCGAATCACTCAAGCATGTAAAAAGCCTTCTCTCAAGCATGTAATCTAATCACTCAAGCATGTAAAAAGTCTTCTCTCAAGCATGTAATCTAATCACTCAAGCATGTAAAAAGTCTTCTCTCAAGCATGTAATCTAATCACTCAAGCATGTAAAAAGTCTTCACTCAAGCATGTAATCGAATCACTCAAGCATGTAAAAAGCCTTCTCTCAAGCATGTAATCTAATCACTCAAGCATGTAAAAAGCCTTCTCTCAAGCATGTAATCTAATCACTCAAGCATGTAAAAAGCATTCTCTCAAGCATATAATCTAATCACTCAAGCATGTAATTTAATCACTCAAGCATGTAAAAAGCCTTCTCTCAAGCATATAATCTAATCACTCAAGCATGTAAAAAGCCTTCTCTCAAGCATGTAATTTAATCACTCAAGCATGTAAAAAGCCTTCTCTCAAGCATATAATCTAATCACTCAAGCATGTAAAAAGCCTTCTCTCAAGCATGTAATTTAATCACTCAAGCATGTAAAAAGCCTTCTCTCAAGCATGTAATCTAATCACTCAAGCATGTAAAAAGCCTTCTCTCAAGCATGTAATCTAATCACTCAAGCATGTAATTTAATCACTCAAGCATGTAAAAAGCCTTCTCTCAAGCATGTAATCTAATCACTCAAGCATGTAAAAAGCCTTCTCTCAAGCATGTAATCGAATCACTCAAGCATATAATCTAATCACTCAAGCATGTAAAAAGCCTTCTCTCAAGCATGTAATTTAATCACTCAAGCATGTAAAAAGCCTTCTCTCAAGCATATAATCTAATCACTCAATCATGTAAAAAGCCTTCTCTCAAGCATGTAATCTAATCACTAAATCATGTAAAAAGCCTTCTCTCAAGCATGTAATCTAATCACTCAATCATGTAAAAAGTCTTCTCTCAAGCATGTAATCGAATCACTCAAGCATGTAATCTAATAACTCAAGCATGTAAAAAGTATTCTCTCAAGCATGTAATCTAATCACTCAATCATGTAAAAAGTCTTCACTCAATCATGTAAAAGGTCTTCTCTCAAGCATGTAATCTAATCACTCAAGCATGTAAAAAGTCTTCTCTCAAGCATGTAAAAAGTCTTCTCTCAAGCATGTAATCGAATCACTCAATCATGTAAAAAGTCTTCTCTCAATCATGTAAAAAGTCTTCTCTCAAGCATGTAAAAAGTCTTCTCTCAAGCATGTAATCGAATCACTCAATCATGTAAAAAGTCTTCTCTCAAGCATGTAAAAAGTCTTCTCTCAAGCATGTAATCTAATCACTCAAGCATATAAAAAGCCTTCTCTCAAGCATGTTATCTAATCACTCAAGCATATAAAAAGCCTTCTCTCAAGCATGTAATCTAATCACTCAAGCATGTAAAAAGCCTTCTCTCAAGCATGTAATCGAATCACTCAATCATGTAAAAAGCCTTCTCTCAAGCATGTAATTTAATCACTAAATCATGTAAAAAGTCTTCTCTCAAGCATGTAATCTAATCACTCAATCATGTAAAAAGCCTTCTCTCAAGCATGTAATCTAATCACTAAATCATGTAAAAAGCCTTCTCTCAAGCATGTAATCTAATCACTCAAGCATGTAAAAAGTCTTCTCTCAAGCATGTAATTTAATCACTCAAGCATGTAAAAAGCCTTCTCTCAAGCATGTAATCTATTCACTCAAGCATGTAAAAAGTCTTCTCTTAAGCATGTAATCTAATCACTCAAGCATATAAAAAGTCTTCTCTCAAGCATGTAATCTAATCACTCAAGCATGTAAAAAGCCTTCTCTCAAGCATGTAATCTAATCACTCAAGCATGTAAAAAGCCTTCTCTCAAGCATGTAATCTAATCACTCAACCATGTAAAAAGTCTTCTCTCAAGCATGTAATCTAATCACTCAAGCATGTAAAAAGTCGTCTCTCAAGCATGTTATCGAATCACTAAATCATGTAAAAAGTCTTCTCTCAAGCATGTAATCTAATCACTCAAGCATATAAAAAGCCTTCTCTCAAGCTTGTAATCGAATCACTAAATCATGTAAAAAGTCTTCTCTCAAGCATGTAATCTAATCACTAAATCATGTAAAAAGCCTTCTCTCAAGCATGTAATCTAATCACTCAATCATGTAAAAAGTCTTCTCTCAAGCATGTAATCTAATCACTCAATCATGTAAAAAGCCTTCTCTCAAGCATGTAATCTAATCACTCGAGCATATAAAAAGTCTTCTCTCAAGCATGTAAAAAGTCTTCTCTCAAGCATGTAATCTAATCACTAAATCATGTAAAAAGCCTTCTCTCAAGCATGTAATCTAATCACTCAATCATGTAAAAAGCCTTCTCTCAAGCATGTAATCTAATCACTAAATCATGTAAAAAGCCTTCTCTCAAGCATGTAATCTAATCACTCAATCATGTAAAAAGTCTTCTCTCAAGCATGTAATCTAATCACTCAAGCATGTAAAAAGTCTTCTCTCAAGCATGTAATTTAATCACTCAAGCATGTAAAAAGTCTTCTCTTAAGCATGTAATCTAATCACTCAAGCATATAAAAAGTCTTCTCTCAAGCATGTAATCTAATCACTCAAGCATGTAAAAAGCCTTCTCTCAAGCATGTAATCTAATCACTCAAGCATGTAACAAGCCTTCTCTCAAGCATGTAATCTAATCACTCAACCATGTAAAAAGTCTTCTCTCAAGCATGTAATCTAATCACTCAAGCATGTAAAAAGTCGTCTCTCAAGCATGTAATCTAATCACTCAATCATGTAAAAAGCCTTCTCTCAAGCATGTTATCGAATCACTAAATCATGTAAAAAGTCTTCTCTCAAGCATGTAATCTAATCACTAAATCATGTAAAAAGCCTTCTCTCAAGCATGTAATCTAATCACTCAATCATGTAAAAGGTCTTCTCTCAAGCATGTAATCTAATCACTCAATCATGTAAAAAGCCTTCTCTCAAGCATGTAATCTAATCACTCGAGCATATAAAAAGTCTTCTCTCAAGCATGTAAAAAGTCTTCTCTCAAGCATGTAATCTAATCACTAAATCATGTAAAAAGCCTTCTCTCAAGCATGTAATCTAATCACTCAATCATGTAAAAAGCCTTCTCTCAAGCATGTAATCTAATCACTAAATCATGTAAAAAGCCTTCTCTCAAGCATGTAATCTAATCACTCAATCATGTAAAAAGTCTTCTCTCAAGCATGTAATCTAATCACTCAAGCATGTAAAAAGTCTTCTCTCAAGCATGTAATTTAATCACTCAAGCATGTAAAAAGCCTTCTCTCAAGCATGTAATCTAATCACTCAAGCATGTGAAAAGTCTTCTCTCAAGCATGTAATCTAATCACTCAATCATGTAAAAAGTCTTCTCTCAAACATGTAATCTAATCACTCAATCATGTAAAAAGCCTTCTCTCAAGCATGTAATCTAATCACTCAAGCATGTGAAAAGTCTTCTCTCAAGCATGTAATCTAATCACTCAAGCATATAATCTAATCACTCAAGCATGTAAAAAGTCTTCTCTCAAGCATGTAATCTAATCACTCAATCATGTAAAAAGTCGTCTCTCAAGCATGTAATCTAATCACTCAATCATGTAAAAAGCCTTCTCTCAAGCATGTAATCTAATCACTCAAGCATGTGAAAAGTCTTCTCTCAAGCATGTAATCTAATCACTCAATCATGTAAAAAGTCTTCTCTCAAGCATGTAATCTAATCACTCAACCATGTAAAAAGCTTTCTCTCAAGCATGTAATCTAATCACTCAAGCATGTAATCTAATCACTAAGTCATGTAAAAAGACTTCTCTCAAGCATGTAATCTAATCACTCAATCATGTAAAAAGCTTTCTCTCAAGCATATAATCTAATCACTCAAGCATGTAATCTAATCACTAAGTCATGTAAAAAGTCTTCTTTCAAGCATGTAATCTAATCACTCAATCATGTAAAAAGTCTTCTCTCAAGCATGTAATCTAATCACTCAATCATGTAAAAAGCCTTCTCTCAAGCATGTAATCTAATCACTCAATCATGTAAAAAGCCTTCTCTCAAGCATGTAATCTAATCACTAAATCATGTAAAAAGTCTTCTCTCAAGCATGTAATCTAATCACTCGAGCATATAAAAAGTCTTCTCTCAAGCATGTAAAAAGTCTTCTCTCAAGCATGTAATCTAATCACTCAATCATGTAAAAAGCCTTCTCTCAAGCATGTAATCTAATCACTAAATCATGTAAAAAGTCTTCTCTCAAGCATGTAATCTAATCACTCGAGCATATAAAAAGTCTTCACTCGAGCATATAAAAAGTCTTCTCTCAAGCATGTAAAAAGTCTTCTCTCAAGCATGTAATCTAATCACTAAATCATGTAAAAAGCCTTCTCTCAAGCATGTAATCTAATCACTCAAGCATGTAAAAAGTCTTCTCTCAAGCATATAATTTAATCACTCAAGCATATAATCTAATCACTAAATCATGTAAAAAGCCTTCTCTCAAGCATGTAATCTAATCACTCAAGCATGTAAAAAGCCTTCTCTCAAGCATGTAATCTAATCACTCAGCATGTAAAAAGTCTTCTCTCAAGCATGTAATCTAATCACTCAAGCATGTAAAAAGTCTTCTCTCAAGCATGTAATCTAATCACTCAAGCATGTGAAAAGTCTTCTCTCAAGCATGTAATCTAATCACTCGAGCATATAAAAAGTCTTCTCTCAAGCATGTAATCTAATCACTCAAGCATGTGAAAAGTTTTCTCTCAAGCATGTAATCTAATCACTCGAGCATATAAAAAGTCTTCTCTCAAGCATGTAATCTAATCACTCAAGCATGTAATCTAATCACTAAGTCATGTAAAAAGTCTTCTCTCAAGCATGTAATCTAATCACTCAATCATGTAAAAAGCCTTCTCTCAAGCATGTAATCTAATCACTCAATCATGTAAAAAGCCTTCTCTCAAGCATGTAATCTAATCACTAAATCATGTAAAAAGTCTTCTCTCAAGCATGTAATCTAATCACTCGAGCATATAAAAAGTCTTCTCTCAAGCATGTAAAAAGTCTTCTCTCAAGCATGTAATTTAATCACTCAAGCATATAATCTAATCACTAAATCATGTAAAAAGCCTTCTCTCAAGCATGTAATCTAATCACTCAAGCATGTAAAAAGCCTTCTCTCAAGCATGTAATCTAATCACTCAGCATGTAAAAAGTCTTCTCTCAAGCATGTAATCTAATCACTAAATCATGTAAAAAGCCTTCTCTCAAGCATGTAATCTAATCACTCAAGCATGTAAAAAGCCTTCTCTCAAGCATGTAATCTAATCACTCAGCATGTAAAAAGTCTTCTCTCAAGCATGTAATCTAATCACTCAAGCATGTAAAAAGTCTTCTCTCAAGCATGTAATCTAATCACTCAAGCATGTGAAAAGTCTTCTCTCAAGCATGTAATCTAATCACTCGAGCATATAAAACGTCTTCTCTCAAGCATGTAATCTAATCACTCGAGCATATAAAAAGTCTTCTCTCAAGCATGTAATCTAATCACTCAAGCTTGTGAAAAGTCTTCTCTCAAGCATGTAATCTAATCACTCAAGCATGTAAAAAGTCTTCTCTCAAGCATGTAATCTAATCACTCGAGCATGTGAAAAGTCTTCTCTCAAGCATATAATCTAATCACTCGAGCATATAAAAAGTCTTCTCTCAAGCATGTAATCTAATCACTCAATCATGTAAAAAGTCTTCTCTCAAGCATGTAATCTAATCACTCGAGCATGTGAAAAGTCTTCTCTCAAGCATATAATCTAATCACTCAAGCATGTAAAAAGTCTTCTCTCAAGCATGTAGAAAGTCTTCTCTCAAGCATGTAATCTAATCACTCAATCATGTAAAAAGTCTTCTCTCAATCATGTAATCTAATCACTCAAGCATGTAAAAAGTCTTCTCCCAAGCATGTAAAAAGTCTTCTCTCAAGCATGTAATCTAATCACTCAATCATGTAAAAAGTCTTCTCTCAATCATGTAAAAAGTCTTCTCTCAATCATGTTAAACGTCTTCTCTCAAGCATGTAATCTAATCACTCAAGCATGTGAAAAGTCTTCTCTCAAGCATATAATCTAATCACTCGAGCATATAAAAAGCCTTCTCTCAAGCATATAATCTAATCACTCGAGCATATAAAAAGTCTTCTCTCAAGCATGTAAAAAGTCTTCTCTCAAGCATGTAAAAAGTCTTCTCTCAAGCATGTAAAAAGTCTTCTCTCAAGCATGTAATCTAATCACTCAATCATGTAAAAAGTCTTCTCTCAAGCATGTAATCTAATCACTCTTGTTTGCCTCTAAATCTTGTGTCCCAAACCCATCCCTCTCTGTACCCACCATACCCGGTCGTACCCTGCTGCTCCTGGACTCCGTGTCCTTTCCTCCTGACAAGGTGGAAAAGTTTCTGTCAACCCTCGACTCTGATTCTGCAACTGGACCCGACGACATCAGCCCACGGGTCCTAAAATCCTGCTCTGCTGCTCTATCTCACCCTCTCTCTGTTCTCTTCACCCTCTCTTTTGCTCAAGGTCAACTGCCATCTGCTTGGAAATCAGCCAACATCACCGCTTTGCACAAAAAAGGTGCAAAAACAGATCCTAGCAACTACAGACCAATCAGCCTTCTCCCAATTATCAGCAAAGTCATGGAATCCATCATTGCTTCTGATATGAAATCTTTCCTCTTCTCCAATGGCTTGATCTCTGATCATCAATTTGGTTTCAGACCAGGTCACTCTACTCTGGACATGCTGCTTCTGCTGTCTCAACAATGGATGGAGGTCCTCAATGCCAAACAGGAAATTAGAGCTGTCTCCCTCGACATATCACGTGCCTTCGACACGGTCTGGCACCCCGCTCTGCTCACCAAACTCTCCTCCTTTGGTATCCATGGAAATCTCCACGCATGGCTGGCGGACTTCCTCTCTAGTCGTCGTCAACGTGTGGCCCTGAATGGGTTTCTCTCATCTCCTCTTCCTGTTCAGGCTGGAGTTCCCCAAGGCAGTGTTCTGGGCCCCGTGCTTTTTCTGGTCTTCATCAATGATCTCTCTGACTCTCTCGAAAATCCTCTCTATCTCTTTGCTGATGACTCCACTCTCTGCCGCTCCATTCCTCTTCCCTCCGATCGGCAGTCTGCTGCCTCCTCACTCTCTGAAGACCTGGACAAAATCACAGACTGGTCAAACAAGTGGAACGTGTCTTTCAATCCTGACAAATCTCACACTCTTACTATGTCTCTCCGAAAAGATCGACTGGACAACCCTCCCATCTACTTTCTCAACAATCCTCTCCAAGAAGTTCTGTCGCTCAAGATTTTGGGTCTCACTATCTGCCATGATCTTTCTTGGGAAAACCACATTTCCAAGCTGGCCTCCAAAGCCAGTCGCCGACTGGGCATCCTCCGTCGTGCGAAGTCCTTCCTCGGCACACCTGAGCTCCTCACCACATACAAGGCTTTCATCCGCAGCTCAATGGAATACTGTTCTCCCCTATGGGCCGGTGCTCCTGCCTCACACCTAGCTCGGCTTCACGCTGTTGAAACCACAGCTTTCAGAATTATTGGAATCTCCCGCGATGAAGCTATCTCTGAGGGCCTTTCACTCACTCACCGCAGGCAGGTAGGTGGTCTTTCTGTCTTCTACCGACTCCTCTCCGGCCTTGCACCCCCAGCTCTCTCTGTGCTCTGTCCCCCACATATTCCTACAGGTCGCACAAGATCCACCAGCAACCCTCTGATGGTTAAACTGCCGAAATCTCGGCTCTCCGCTCACCTTCACTCTTTCATTCCTCTTTTCTCCCGCCTCTGGAACAAACTACCTCACTCCCTTCAATCCCACTCCTCCCTCCAGGTCTTTAAAACAGCTGTTCACCACCATCTCTTATCTTCCCCCATCCAAAACCTTGATCTTTTCTACCCCCGCTAATTCACCCCAGATCCACCTTGTTTGAAATTCCAACTTCTTTCCTGGAAGTCCTGGCAGTGTCCATATGTTTTATACCTCTCCCACTGCCCCCTTCCCACGCCCCCCCCCCCCAAAGCCCTCGCCCTCTCTCAGATCTCTCGATGTCTCCATGTCTCTCGGTCCCTGCTCTCAAATGTTGTGTTTGTGTCCTTCCCCCTCTCTCCCCATCTTGTCTACCGCTCCCTATGTTATATGTTTTATGTGTCGGTTTGTCTTTCTGTGTGATTAATGTTCGCTCTTTCACGAGCCTCGATCTTGTATACAAAAAAAAAAAAAAAAAAAAAAACTCAAGCATGTAAAAAGTCTTCTCTCCAGCATGTAAAAAGTCTTCTCTCAAGCATGTAATCTAATCACTCAATCATGTAAAAAGTCTTCTCTCAATCATGTAAAAAGTCTTCTCTCAATCATGTTAAACGTCTTCTCTCAAGCATGTAAAACGTCGTCTCTCAAGCATGTTATCTAATCACTCAATCATGTAAAAAGTCTTCTCTCAAGCATGTAATCTAATCACTCAATCATGTAAAAAGTCTTCTCTCAAGCATGTAATCTAATCACTCAATCACGTAAAATGTCTTCTCTCAATCATGTAAAAAGTCTTCTCTCAAGCATGTAATCTAATCACTCAATCATTTAAAAAGTCGTCTCTCAATCATGTAATCTAATCACTCAATCATGTAAAAAGTCTTCTCTCAAGCATGTAATCTAATCACTCAATCATGTAAAAAGCTTTCTCTCAAGCATGTAATCTAATCACTCAATCATGTAAAAAGTCGTCTCTCAAGCATGTAAAAAGTCGTCTCTCAAGCATGTAATCTAATCACTCAATCATGTGAAAAGTCGTCTCTCAAGCATGTAAAAAGTCTTCTCTCAAGCATGTAATCGAATCACTCAAGCATGTAAAAAGTCGTCTCTCAAGCATGTAATCTAATCACTCAATCATGTAAAAAGTCTTCTCTCAAGCATGTAAAAAGTCTTCTCTCAAGCATGTAATCGAATCACTCAAGCATGTAAAAAGCCTTCTCTCAAGCATATAATCTAATCACTCAAGCATGTAAAAAGTCGTCTCTCAAGCATGTAATCTAATCACTCAATCATGTAAAAAGTCGTCTCTCAAGCATGTAAAAAGTCTTCTCTCAAGCATGTAATCGAATCACTCAAGCATGTAAAAAGTCGTCTCTCAAGCATGTAATCGAATCACTCAAGCATGTAAAAAGTCTTCACTCAAGCATGTAAAAAGTCTTCACTCAAGCATGTAATCGAATCACTCAACCATGTAAAAAGTCTTCACTCAAGCATGTAATCGAATCACTCAAGCATGTAAAAAGCCTTCTCTCAAGCATGTAATCTAATCACTCAAGCATGTAAAAAGTCTTCTCTCAAGCATGTAATCTAATCACTCAAGCATGTAAAAAGTCTTCTCTCAAGCATGTAATCTAATCACTCAAGCATGTAAAAAGTCTTCACTCAAGCATGTAATCGAATCACTCAAGCATGTAAAAAGCCTTCTCTCAAGCATGTAATCTAATCACTCAAGCATGTAAAAAGCCTTGTCTAAAGCATGTAATCTAATCACTCAAGCATGTAAAAAGTCTTCACTCAAGCATGTAATCGAATCACTCAAGCATGTAAAAAGCCTTCTCTCAAGCATGTAATCTAATCACTCAAGCATGTAAAAAGCCTTCTCTCAAGCATGTAATCTAATCACTCAAGCATGTAAAAAGCCTTCTCTCAAGCATGTAATCTAATCACTCAAGCATGTAAAAAGCCTTCTCTCAAGCATATAATCTAATCACTAAAGCATGTAATTTAATCACTCAAGCATGTAAAAAGCCTTCTCTCAAGCATATAATCTAATCACTCAAGCATGTAAAAAGCCTTCTCTCAAGCATGTAATTTAATCACTCAAGCATGTAAAAAGCCTTCTCTCAAGCATATAATCTAATCACTCAAGCATGTAAAAAGCCTTCTCTCAAGCATGTAATTTAATCACTCAAGCATGTAAAAAGCCTTCTCTCAAGCATGTAATCTAATCACTCAAGCATGTAAAAAGCCTTCTCTCAAGCATGTAATCTAATCACTCAAGCATGTAATTTAATCACTCAAGCATGTAAAAAGCCTTCTCTCAAGCATGTAATCTAATCACTCAAGCATGTAAAAAGCCTTCTCTCAAGCATGTAATCGAATCACTCAAGCATATAATCTAATCACTCAAGCATGTAAAAAGCCTTCTCTCAAGCATGTAATTTAATCACTCAAGCATGTAAAAAGCCTTCTCTCAAGCATATAATCTAATCACTCAAGCATGTAATCGAATCACTCAAGCATGTAATCTAATAACTCAAGCATGTAAAAAGTATTCTCTCAAGCATGTAATCTAATCACTCAATCATGTAAAAAGTCTTCACTCAATCATGTAAAAGGTCTTCTCTCAAGCATGTAATCTAATCACTCAAGCATGTAAAAAGTCTTCTCTCAAGCATGTAAAAAGTCTTCTCTCAAGCATGTAATCGAATCACTCAATCATGTAAAAAGTCTTCTCTCAATCATGTAAAAAGTCTTCTCTCAAGCATGTAAAAAGTCTTCTCTCAAGCATGTAATCGAATCACTCAATCATGTAAAAAGTCTTCTCTCAAGCATGTAAAAAGTCTTCTCTCAAGCATGTAATCGAATCACTCAAGCATATAAAAAGCCTTCTCTCAAGCATGTTATCTAATCACTCAAGCATATAAAAAGCCTTCTCTCAAGCATGTAATCTAATCACTCAAGCATGTAAAAAGCCTTCTCTCAAGCATGTAATCGAATCACTCAATCATGTAAAAAGCCTTCTCTCAAGCATGTAATTTAATCACTAAATCATGTAAAAAGTCTTCTCTCAAGCATGTAATCTAATCACTCAATCATGTAAAAAGCCTTCTCTCAAGCATGTAATCTAATCACTAAATCATGTAAAAAGCCTTCTCTCAAGCATGTAATCTAATCACTCAAGCATGTAAAAAGTCTTCTCTCAAGCATGTAATTTAATCACTCAAGCATGTAAAAAGCCTTCTCTCAAGCATGTAATCTATTCACTCAAGCATGTAAAAAGTCTTCTCTTAAGCATGTAATCTAATCACTCAAGCATATAAAAAGTCTTCTCTCAAGCATGTAATCTAATCACTCAAGCATGTAAAAAGCCTTCTCTCAAGCATGTAATCTAATCACTCAAGCATGTAATCTAATCACTCAACCATGTAAAAAGTCTTCTCTCAAGCATGTAATCTAATCACTCAAGCATGTAAAAAGTCGTCTCTCAAGCATGTAATCTAATCACTCAATCATGTAAAAAGCCTTCTCTCAAGCATGTTATCGAATCACTAAATCATGTAAAAAGTCTTCTCTCAAGCATGTAATCTAATCACTCAAGCATATAAAAAGCCTTCTCTCAAGCTTGTAATCGAATCACTAAATCATGTAAAAAGTCTTCTCTCAAGCATGTAATCTAATCACTAAATCATGTAAAAAGCCTTCTCTCAAGCATGTAATCTAATCACTCAATCATGTAAAAAGTCTTCTCTCAAGCATGTAATCTAATCACTCAATCATGTAAAAAGCCTTCTCTCAAGCATGTAATCTAATCACTCGAGCATATAAAAAGTCTTCTCTCAAGCATGTAAAAAGTCTTCTCTCAAGCATGTAATCTAATCACTAAATCATGTAAAAAGCCTTCTCTCAAGCATGTAATCTAATCACTCAATCATGTAAAAAGCCTTCTCTCAAGCATGTAATCTAATCACTAAATCATGTAAAAAGCCTTCTCTCAAGCATGTAATCTAATCACTCAAGCATGTAAAAAGTCTTCTCTCAAGCATGTAATTTAATCACTCAAGCATGTAAAAAGCCTTCTCTCAAGCATGTAATCTAATCACTCAAGCATGTGAAAAGTCTTCTCTCAAGCATGTAATCTAATCACTCAATCATGTAAAAAGTCTTCTCTCAAACATGTAATCTAATCACTCAATCATGTAAAAAGCCTTCTCTCAAGCATGTAATCTAATCACTCAAGCATGTGAAAAGTCTTCTCTCAAGCATGTAATCTAATCACTCAAGCATGTAAAAAGTTGTCTCTCAAGCATGTAATCTAATCACTCAAGCATATAATCTAATCACTCAAGCATGTAAAAAGTCTTCTCTCAAGCATGTAATCTAATCACTCAATCATGTAAAAAGTCGTCTCTCAAGCATGTAATCTAATCACTCAATCATGTAAAAAGCCTTCTCTCAAGCATGTAATCTAATCACTCAAGCATGTGAAAAGTCTTCTCTCAAGCATGTAATCTAATCACTCAATCATGTAAAAAGTCTTCTCTCAAGCATGTAATCTAATCACTAAATCATGTAAAAAGCCTTCTCTCAAGCATATAATCTAATCACTCAAGCATGTGAAAAGTCTTCTCTCAAGCATGTAATCTAATCACTAAATCATGTAAAAAGCCTTCTCTCAAGCATGTAATCTAATCACTCAAGCATGTGAAAAGTCTTCTCTCAAGCATGTAATCTAATCACTCAATCATGTAAAAAGTCTTCTCTCAAGCATGTAATCTAATCACTCAATCATGTAAAAAGCCTTCTCTCAAGCATATAATCTAATCACTCAAGCATGTAATCTAATCACTAAGTCATGTAAAAAGTCTTCTCTCAAGCATGTAATCTAATCACTCAATCATGTAAAAAGCTTTCTCTCAAGCATGTAATCTAATCACTCAAGCATGTACTCTAATCACTAAGTCATGTAAAAAGACTTCTCTCAAGCATGTAATCTAATCACTCAATCATGTAAAAAGCTTTCTCTCAAGCATATAATCTAATCACTCAAGCATGTAATCTAATCACTAAGTCATGTAAAAAGTCTTCTCTCAAGCATGTAATCTAATCACTCAATCATGTAAAAAGTCTTCTCTCAAGCATGTAATCTAATCACTCAATCATGTAAAAAGCCTTCTCTCAAGCATGTAATCTAATCACTCAATCATGTAAAAAGCCTTCTCTCAAGCATGTAATCTAATCACAAAATCATGTAAAAAGTCTTCTCTCAAGCATGTAATCTAATCACTCGAGTATATAAAAAGCCTTCTCTCAAGCATATAATCTAATCACTCGAGCATATAAAAAGTCTTCTCTCAAGCATGTAAAAAGTCTTCTCTCAAGCATGTAAAAAGTCTTCTCTCAAGCATGTAATCTAATCACTCAAGCATGTAAAAAGCCTTCTCTCAAGCATGTAATCTAATCACTCAACCATGTAAAAAGTCTTCTCTCAAGCATGTAATCTAATCACTCAAGCATGTAAAAAGTCGTCTCTCAAGCATGTAATCTAATCACTCAATCATGTAAAAAGCCTTCTCTCAAGCATGTTATCGAATCACTAAATCATGTAAAAAGTCTTCTCTCAAGCATGTAATCTAATCACTCAAGCATATAAAAAGCCTTCTCTCAAGCTTGTAATCGAATCACTAAATCATGTAAAAAGTCTTCTCTCAAGCATGTAATCTAATCACTAAATCATGTAAAAAGCCTTCTCTCAAGCATGTAATCTAATCACTCAATCATGTAAAAAGTCTTCTCTCAAGCATGTAATCTAATCACTCAATCATGTAAAAAGCCTTCTCTCAAGCATGTAATCTAATCACTCGAGCATATAAAAAGTCTTCTCTCAAGCATGTAAAAAGTCTTCTCTCAAGCATGTAATCTAATCACTAAATCATGTAAAAAGCCTTCTCTCAAGCATGTAATCTAATCACTCAATCATGTAAAAAGCCTTCTCTCAAGCATGTAATCTAATCACTAAATCATGTAAAAAGCCTTCTCTCAAGCATGTAATCTAATCACTCAATCATGTAAAAAGTCTTCTCTCAAGCATGTAATCTAATCACTCAAGCATGTAAAAAGTCTTCTCTCAAGCATGTAATTTAATCACTCAAGCATGTAAAAAGCCTTCTCTCAAGCATGTAATCTAATCACTCAAGCATGTGAAAAGTCTTCTATCAAGCATGTAATCTAATCACTCAATCATGTAAAAAGTCTTCTCTCAAACATGTAATCTAATCACTCAATCATGTAAAAAGCCTTCTCTCAAGCATGTAATCTAATCACTCAAGCATGTGAAAAGTCTTCTCTCAAGCATGTAATCTAATCACTCAAGCATGTAAAAAGTCGTCTCTCAAGCATGTAATCTAATCACTCAAGCATATAATCTAATCACTCAAGCATGTAAAAAGTCTTCTCTCAAGCATGTAATCTAATCACTCAATCATGTAAAAAGTCGTCTCTCAAGCATGTAATCTAATCACTCAATCATGTAAAAAGCCTTCTCTCAAGCATGTAATCTAATCACTCAAGCATGTGAAAAGTCTTCTCTCAAGCATGTAATCTAATCACTCAATCATGTAAAAAGTCTTCTCTCAAGCATGTAATCTAATCACTAAATCATGTAAAAAGCCTTCTCTCAAGCATATAATCTAATCACTCAAGCATGTGAAAAGTCTTCTCTCAAGCATGTAATCTAATCACTAAATCATGTAAAAAGCCTTCTCTCAAGCATGTAATCTAATCACTCAAGCATGTGAAAAGTCTTCTCTCAAGCATGTAATCTAATCACTCAATCATGTAAAAAGTCTTCTCTCAAGCATGTAATCTAATCACTCAATCATGTAAAAAGCCTTCTCTCAAGCATATAATCTAATCACTCAAGCATGTAATCTAATCACTAAGTCATGTAAAAAGTCTTCTCTCAAGCATGTAATCTAATCACTCAATCATGTAAAAAGCTTTCTCTCAAGCATGTAATCTAATCACTCAAGCATGTACTCTAATCACTAAGTCATGTAAAAAGACTTCTCTCAAGCATGTAATCTAATCACTCAATCATGTAAAAAGCTTTCTCTCAAGCATATAATCTAATCACTCAAGCATGTAATCTAATCACTAAGTCATGTAAAAAGTCTTCTCTCAAGCATGTAATCTAATCACTCAATCATGTAAAAAGTCTTCTCTCAAGCATGTAATCTAATCACTCAATCATGTAAAAAGCCTTCTCTCAAGCATGTAATCTAATCACTCAATCATGTAAAAAGCCTTCTCTCAAGCATGTAATCTAATCACAAAATCATGTAAAAAGTCTTCTCTCAAGCATGTAATCTAATCACTCGAGTATATAAAAAGCCTTCTCTCAAGCATATAATCTAATCACTCGAGCATATAAAAAGTCTTCTCTCAAGCATGTAAAAAGTCTTCTCTCAAGCATGTAAAAAGTCTTCTCTCAAGCATGTAATCTAATCACTCAAGCATGTAAAAAGTCTTCTCTCAAGCATGTAATTTAATCACTCAAGCATGTAAAAAGTCTTCTCTCAAGCATGTAATCTAATCACTCAAGCATGTAAAAAGCCTTCTCTCAAGCATGTAATCTAATCACTCAAGCATGTAAAAAGTCTTCTCTCAAGCATGTAATTTAATCACTCAAGCATGTAAAAAGCCTTCTCTCAAGCATGTAAAAAGTCGTCTCTCAAGCATGTAATCTAATCACTCAATCATGTAAAAAGCCTTCTCTCAAGCATGTAATCTAATCACTAAATCATGTAAAAAGTCTTCTCTCAAGCATGTAATCTAATCACTCAATCATGTAAAAAGCCTTCTCTCAAGCATATAATCTAATCAATCAAGCATGTAATCTAATCACTAAGTCATGTAAAAAGTCGTCTCTCAAGCATGTAATCTAATCACTCAATCATGTAAAAAGCCTTCTCTCAAGCATGTAATCTAATCACTAAATCATGTAAAAAGTCTTCTCTCAAGCATGTAATCTAATCACTCAAGCATGTAAAAAGTCTTCTCTCAAGCATGTAATTTAATCACTCAAGCATATAATCTAATCACTAAATCATGTAAAAAGCCTTCTCTCAAGCATGTAATCTAATCACTCAAGCATGTAAAAAGCCTTCTCTCAAGCATGTAATCTAATCACTCAGCATGTAAAAAGTCTTCTCTCAAGCATGTAATCTAATCACTAAATCATGTAAAAAGCCTTCTCTCAAGCATGTAATCTAATCACTCAAGCATGTAAAAAGCCTTCTCTCAAGCATGTAATCTAATCACTCAGCATGTAAAAAGTCTTCTCTCAAGCATGTAATCTAATCACTCAAGCATGTAAAAAGTCTTCTCTCAAGCATGTAATCTAATCACTCAAGCATGTGAAAAGTCTTCTCTCAAGCATGTAATCTAATCACTCGAGCATATAAAATTCTTCTCTCAAGCATGTAATCTAATCACTCAAGCATGTGAAAAGTTTTCTCTCAAGCATGTAATCTAATCACTCGAGCATATAAAAAGTCTTCTCTCAAGCATGTAATCTAATCACTCAATCATGTAAAAAGTCTTCTCTCAAGCATGTAATCTAATCACTCGAGCATGTGAAAAGTCTTCTCTCAAGCATATAATCTAATCACTCAAGCATGTAAAAAGTATTCTCTCAAGCATGTAGAAAGTCTTCTCTCAAGCATGTAATCTAATCACTCAATCATGTAAAAAGTCTTCTCTCAATCATGTAATCTAATCACTCAAGCATGTAAAAAGTCTTCTCTCAAGCATGTAAAAAGTCTTCTCTCAAGCATGTAATCTAATCACTCAATCATGTAAAAAGTCTTCTCTCAATCATGTAAAAAGTCTTCTCTCAATCATGTTAAACGTCTTCTCTCAAGCATGTAATCTAATCACTCAAGCATGTGAAAAGTCTTCTCTCAAGCATATAATCTAATCACTCGAGCATATAAAAAGCCTTCTCTCAAGCATATAATCTAATCACTCGAGCATATAAAAAGTCTTCTCTCAAGCATGTAAAAAGTCTTCTCTCAAGCATGTAAAAAGTCTTCTCTCAAGCATGTAAAAAGTCTTCTCTCAAGCATGTAATCTAATCACTCAATCATGTAAAAAGTCTTCTCTCAAGCATGTAATCTAATCACTCAAGCATGTAAAAAGTCTTCTCTCCAGCATGTAAAAAGTCTTCTCTCAAGCATGTAATCTAATCACTCAATCATGTAAAAAGTCTTCTCTCAATCATGTAAAAAGTCTTCTCTCAATCATGTTAAACGTCTTCTCTCAAGCATGTAAAAAGTCGTCTCTCAAGCATGTTATCTAATCACTCAATCATGTAAAAAGTCTTCTCTCAAGCATGTAATCTAATCACTCAATCATGTAAAAAGTCTTCTCTCAAGCATGTAATCTAATCACTCAAGCATATAATCTAATCACTAAATCATGTAAAAAGCCTTCTCTCAAGCATGTAATCTAATCACTCAAGCATGTAAAAAGCCTTCTCTCAAGCATGTAATCTAATCACTCAGCATGTAAAAAGTCTTCTCTCAAGCATGTAATCTAATCACGAAATCATGTAAAAAGCCTTCTCTCAAGCATGTAATCTAATCACTCAAGCATGTAAAAAGCCTTCTCTCAAGCATGTAATCTAATCACTCAGCATGTAAAAAGTCTTCTCTCAAGCATGTAATCTAATCACTCAAGCATGTAAAAAGTCTTCTCTCAAGCATGTAATCTAATCACTCAAGCATGTGAAAAGTCTTCTCTCAAGCATGTAATCTAATCACTCGAGCATATAAAAAGTCTTCTCTCAAGCATGTAATCTAATCACTCAAGCATGTGAAAAGTTTTCTCTCAAGCATGTAATCTAATCACTCGAGCATATAAAAAGTCTTCTCTCAAGCATGTAATCTAATCACTCAATCATGTAAAAAGTCTTCTCTCAAGCATGTAATCTAATCACTCGAGCATGTGAAAAGTCTTCTCTCAAGCATATAATCTAATCACTCAAGCATGTAAAAAGTATTCTCTCAAGCATGTAGAAAGTCTTCTCTCAAGCATGTAATCTAATCACTCAATCATGTAAAAAGTCTTCTCTCAATCATGTAATCTAATCACTCAAGCATGTAAAAAGTCTTCTCTCAAGCATGTAAAAAGTCTTCTCTCAAGCATGTAATCTAATCACTCAATCATGTAAAAAGTCTTCTCTCAATCATGTAAAAAGTCTTCTCTCAATCATGTTAAACGTCTTCTCTCAAGCATGTAATCTAATCACTCAAGCATGTGAAAAGTCTTCTCTCAAGCATATAATCTAATCACTCGAGCATATAAAAAGCCTTCTCTCAAGCATATAATCTAATCACTCGAGCATATAAAAAGTCTTCTCTCAAGCATGTAAAAAGTCTTCTCTCAAGCATGTAAAAAGTCTTCTCTCAAGCATGTAAAAAGTCTTCTCTCAAGCATGTAATCTAATCACTCAATCATGTAAAAAGTCTTCTCTCAAGCATGTAATCTAATCACTCAAGCATGTAAAAAGTCTTCTCTCCAGCATGTAAAAAGTCTTCTCTCAAGCATGTAATCTAATCACTCAATCATGTAAAAAGTCTTCTCTCAATCATGTAAAAAGTCTTCTCTCAATCATGTTAAACGTCTTCTCTCAAGCATGTAAAAAGTCGTCTCTCAAGCATGTTATCTAATCACTCAATCATGTAAAAAGTCTTCTCTCAAGCATGTAATCTAATCACTCAATCATGTAAAAAGTCTTCTCTCAAGCATGTAATCTAATCACTCAATCACGTAAAATGTCTTCTCTCAATCATGTAAAAAGTCTTCTCTCAAGCATGTAATCTAATCACTCAATCATTTAAAAAGTCGTCTCTCAATCATGTAATCTAATCACTCAATCATGTAAAAAGCCTTCTCTCAAGCATATAATCTAATCACTCAAGCATGTAATCTAATCACTAAGTCATGTAAAAAGTCTTCTCTCAAGCATGTAATCTAATCACTCAATCATGTAAAAAGCTTTCTCTCAAGCATGTAATCTAATCACTCAATCATGTAAAAAGTCGTCTCTCAAGCATGTAATCTAATCACTCAATCATGTAAAAAGTCGTCTCTCAAGCATGTAAAAAGTCTTCTCTCAAGCATGTAATCGAATCACTCAAGCATGTAAAAAGTCGTCTCTCAAGCATGTAATCTAATCACTCAAGCATGTAAAAAGTCTTCTCTCAAGCATGTAAAAAGTCTTCTCTCAAGCATGTAATCGAATCACTCAAGCATGTAAAAAGCCTTCTCTCAAGCATGTAATCGAATCACTCAAGCATGTAAAAAGTCTTCACTCAAGCATGTAATCGAATCACTCAAGCATGTAAAAAGCCTTCTCTCAAGCATGTAATCTAATCACTCAAGCATGTAAAAAGTCTTCTCTCAAGCATGTAATCTAATCACTCAAGCATGTAAAAAGTCTTCTCTCAAGCATGTAATCTAATCACTCAAGCATGTAAAAAGTCTTCACTCAAGCATGTAATCGAATCACTCAAGCATGTAAAAAGCCTTCTCTCAAGCATGTAATCTAATCACTCAAGCATGTAAAAAGCCTTCTCTCAAGCATGTAATCTAATCACTCAAGCATGTAAAAAGTCTTCTCTCAAGCATGTAATCTAATCACTCAAGCATGTAAAAAGCCTTCTCTCAAGCATGTAAAAAGCCTTTTCTCAAGCATGTAAAAAGCCTTCTCTCAAGCATGTAATGTAATCACTCAAGCATGTAAAAAGCCTTCTCTCAAGCATGTAAAAAGTCTTCTCTCAAGCATGTAAAAAGCCTTCTCTCAAGCATGTAATCTAATCACTCGAGCATATAAAAAGTCTTCTCTCAAGCATGTAAAAAGTCTTCTCTCAAGCATGTAATCTAATCACTCAAGCATGTAAAAAGTCTTCTCTCAAGCATGTAATCTAATCACTCAAGCATGTAAAAAGCCTTCTCTCAAGCATGTAATCTAATCACTCAAGCATGTAATCTAATCACTCATGCATGTAATCTAATCACTCAAGCATGTAATCTAATCACTCAAGCATATAATCTAATCACTCAAGCATGTAATCTAATCACTCATGCATGTAATCTAATCACTCAAGCATGTTATCTAATCACTCAAGCATGTAATCTAATCACTCATGTAATCTAATCACTCAAGCATGTAATCTAATCACTCAAGCATATAATCTAATCACTCAAGCATGTAATCTAATCACTCAAGCATGTAATCTAATCACTCATGCATGTAATCTAATCACTCAAGCATGTAATCTAATCACTCAAGCATATAATCTAATCACTCAAGCATGTAATCTAATCACTCAATCATGTAAAAAGCCTTCTCTCAAGCATGTAATCTAATCACTCAATCATGTGAAAAGTCTTCTCTCAATCATGTAAAAAGCCTTCTCTCAAGCATGTAATCTAATCACTCAATCATGTGAAAAGTCTTCTCTCAATCATGTAAAAAGCCTTCTCTCAAGCATGTAATCTAATCACTCAAGCATGTAAAAAGTCTTCTCTCAAGCATGTAATCGAATCACTCAAGCATGTAAAAAGTCTTCACTCAAGCATGTAAAAAGTCTTCTCTCAAGCATGTAATCGAATCACTCAAGCATGTAAAAATTCTTCTCTCAAGCATGTAATCGATTCACTCAAGCATGTAAAAAGTCTTCTCTCAAGCATGTAATCGAATCACTCAAGCATGTAAAAAGTCTTCACTCAAGCATGTAATCGAATCACTCAAGCATGTAAAAAGTCTTCTCTCAAGCATGTAATCTAATCACTCGAGTATATAAAAAGCCTTCTCTCAAGCATATAATCTAATCACTCGAGCATATAAAAAGTCTTCTCTCAAGCATGTAAAAAGTCTTCTCTCAAGCATGTAAAAAGTCTTCTCTCAAGCATGTAATCTAATCACTCAAGCATGTAAAAAGCCTTCTCTCAAGCATGTAATCTAATCACTCAACCATGTAAAAAGTCTTCTCTCAAGCATGTAATCTAATCACTCAAGCATGTAAAAAGTCGTCTCTCAAGCATGTAATCTAATCACTCAATCATGTAAAAAGCCTTCTCTCAAGCATGTTATCGAATCACTAAATCATGTAAAAAGTCTTCTCTCAAGCATGTAATCTAATCACTCAAGCATATAAAAAGCCTTCTCTCAAGCTTGTAATCGAATCACTAAATCATGTAAAAAGTCTTCTCTCAAGCATGTAATCTAATCACTAAATCATGTAAAAAGCCTTCTCTCAAGCATGTAATCTAATCACTCAATCATGTAAAAAGTCTTCTCTCAAGCATGTAATCTAATCACTCAATCATGTAAAAAGCCTTCTCTCAAGCATGTAATCTAATCACTCGAGCATATAAAAAGTCTTCTCTCAAGCATGTAAAAAGTCTTCTCTCAAGCATGTAATCTAATCACTAAATCATGTAAAAAGCCTTCTCTCAAGCATGTAATCTAATCACTCAATCATGTAAAAAGCCTTCTCTCAAGCATGTAATCTAATCACTAAATCATGTAAAAAGCCTTCTCTCAAGCATGTAATCTAATCACTCAATCATGTAAAAAGTCTTCTCTCAAGCATGTAATCTAATCACTCAAGCATGTAAAAAGTCTTCTCTCAAGCATGTAATTTAATCACTCAAGCATGTAAAAAGCCTTCTCTCAAGCATGTAATCTAATCACTCAAGCATGTGAAAAGTCTTCTATCAAGCATGTAATCTAATCACTCAATCATGTAAAAAGTCTTCTCTCAAACATGTAATCTAATCACTCAATCATGTAAAAAGCCTTCTCTCAAGCATGTAATCTAATCACTCAAGCATGTGAAAAGTCTTCTCTCAAGCATGTAATCTAATCACTCAAGCATGTAAAAAGTCGTCTCTCAAGCATGTAATCTAATCACTCAAGCATATAATCTAATCACTCAAGCATGTAAAAAGTCTTCTCTCAAGCATGTAATCTAATCACTCAATCATGTAAAAAGTCGTCTCTCAAGCATGTAATCTAATCACTCAATCATGTAAAAAGCCTTCTCTCAAGCATGTAATCTAATCACTCAAGCATGTGAAAAGTCTTCTCTCAAGCATGTAATCTAATCACTCAATCATGTAAAAAGTCTTCTCTCAAGCATGTAATCTAATCACTAAATCATGTAAAAAGCCTTCTCTCAAGCATATAATCTAATCACTCAAGCATGTGAAAAGTCTTCTCTCAAGCATGTAATCTAATCACTAAATCATGTAAAAAGCCTTCTCTCAAGCATGTAATCTAATCACTCAAGCATGTGAAAAGTCTTCTCTCAAGCATGTAATCTAATCACTCAATCATGTAAAAAGTCTTCTCTCAAGCATGTAATCTAATCACTCAATCATGTAAAAAGCCTTCTCTCAAGCATATAATCTAATCACTCAAGCATGTAATCTAATCACTAAGTCATGTAAAAAGTCTTCTCTCAAGCATGTAATCTAATCACTCAATCATGTAAAAAGCTTTCTCTCAAGCATGTAATCTAATCACTCAAGCATGTACTCTAATCACTAAGTCATGTAAAAAGACTTCTCTCAAGCATGTAATCTAATCACTCAATCATGTAAAAAGCTTTCTCTCAAGCATATAATCTAATCACTCAAGCATGTAATCTAATCACTAAGTCATGTAAAAAGTCTTCTCTCAAGCATGTAATCTAATCACTCAATCATGTAAAAAGTCTTCTCTCAAGCATGTAATCTAATCACTCAATCATGTAAAAAGCCTTCTCTCAAGCATGTAATCTAATCACTCAATCATGTAAAAAGCCTTCTCTCAAGCATGTAATCTAATCACAAAATCATGTAAAAAGTCTTCTCTCAAGCATGTAATCTAATCACTCGAGTATATAAAAAGCCTTCTCTCAAGCATATAATCTAATCACTCGAGCATATAAAAAGTCTTCTCTCAAGCATGTAAAAAGTCTTCTCTCAAGCATGTAAAAAGTCTTCTCTCAAGCATGTAATCTAATCACTCAAGCATGTAAAAAGTCTTCTCTCAAGCATGTAATTTAATCACTCAAGCATGTAAAAAGTCTTCTCTCAAGCATGTAATCTAATCACTCAAGCATGTAAAAAGCCTTCTCTCAAGCATGTAATCTAATCACTCAAGCATGTAAAAAGTCTTCTCTCAAGCATGTAATTTAATCACTCAAGCATGTAAAAAGCCTTCTCTCAAGCATGTAAAAAGTCGTCTCTCAAGCATGTAATCTAATCACTCAATCATGTAAAAAGCCTTCTCTCAAGCATGTAATCTAATCACTAAATCATGTAAAAAGTCTTCTCTCAAGCATGTAATCTAATCACTCAATCATGTAAAAAGCCTTCTCTCAAGCATATAATCTAATCAATCAAGCATGTAATCTAATCACCAAGTCATGTAAAAAGTCGTCTCTCAAGCATGTAATCTAATCACTCAATCATGTAAAAAGCCTTCTCTCAAGCATGTAATCTAATCACTAAATCATGTAAAAAGTCTTCTCTCAAGCATGTAATCTAATCACTCAAGCATGTAAAAAGTCTTCTCTCAAGCATGTAATTTAATCACTCAAGCATATAATCTAATCACTAAATCATGTAAAAAGCCTTCTCTCAAGCATGTAATCTAATCACTCAAGCATGTAAAAAGCCTTCTCTCAAGCATGTAATCTAATCACTCAGCATGTAAAAAGTCTTCTCTCAAGCATGTAATCTAATCACTAAATCATGTAAAAAGCCTTCTCTCAAGCATGTAATCTAATCACTCAAGCATGTAAAAAGCCTTCTCTCAAGCATGTAATCTAATCACTCAGCATGTAAAAAGTCTTCTCTCAAGCATGTAATCTAATCACTCAAGCATGTAAAAAGTCTTCTCTCAAGCATGTAATCTAATCACTCAAGCATGTGAAAAGTCTTCTCTCAAGCATGTAATCTAATCACTCGAGCATATAAAATTCTTCTCTCAAGCATGTAATCTAATCACTCAAGCATGTGAAAAGTTTTCTCTCAAGCATGTAATCTAATCACTCGAGCATATAAAAAGTCTTCTCTCAAGCATGTAATCTAATCACTCAATCATGTAAAAAGTCTTCTCTCAAGCATGTAATCTAATCACTCGAGCATGTGAAAAGTCTTCTCTCAAGCATATAATCTAATCACTCAAGCATGTAAAAAGTATTCTCTCAAGCATGTAGAAAGTCTTCTCTCAAGCATGTAATCTAATCACTCAATCATGTAAAAAGTCTTCTCTCAATCATGTAATCTAATCACTCAAGCATGTAAAAAGTCTTCTCTCAAGCATGTAAAAAGTCTTCTCTCAAGCATGTAATCTAATCACTCAATCATGTAAAAAGTCTTCTCTCAATCATGTAAAAAGTCTTCTCTCAATCATGTTAAACGTCTTCTCTCAAGCATGTAATCTAATCACTCAAGCATGTGAAAAGTCTTCTCTCAAGCATATAATCTAATCACTCGAGCATATAAAAAGCCTTCTCTCAAGCATATAATCTAATCACTCGAGCATATAAAAAGTCTTCTCTCAAGCATGTAAAAAGTCTTCTCTCAAGCATGTAAAAAGTCTTCTCTCAAGCATGTAAAAAGTCTTCTCTCAAGCATGTAATCTAATCACTCAATCATGTAAAAAGTCTTCTCTCAAGCATGTAATCTAATCACTCAAGCATGTAAAAAGTCTTCTCTCCAGCATGTAAAAAGTCTTCTCTCAAGCATGTAATCTAATCACTCAATCATGTAAAAAGTCTTCTCTCAATCATGTAAAAAGTCTTCTCTCAATCATGTTAAACGTCTTCTCTCAAGCATGTAAAAAGTCGTCTCTCAAGCATGTTATCTAATCACTCAATCATGTAAAAAGTCTTCTCTCAAGCATGTAATCTAATCACTCAATCATGTAAAAAGTCTTCTCTCAAGCATGTAATCTAATCACTCAAGCATATAATCTAATCACTAAATCATGTAAAAAGCCTTCTCTCAAGCATGTAATCTAATCACTCAAGCATGTAAAAAGCCTTCTCTCAAGCATGTAATCTAATCACTCAGCATGTAAAAAGTCTTCTCTCAAGCATGTAATCTAATCACTAAATCATGTAAAAAGCCTTCTCTCAAGCATGTAATCTAATCACTCAAGCATGTAAAAAGCCTTCTCTCAAGCATGTAATCTAATCACTCAGCATGTAAAAAGTCTTCTCTCAAGCATGTAATCTAATCACTCAAGCATGTAAAAAGTCTTCTCTCAAGCATGTAATCTAATCACTCAAGCATGTGAAAAGTCTTCTCTCAAGCATGTAATCTAATCACTCGAGCATATAAAAAGTCTTCTCTCAAGCATGTAATCTAATCACTCAAGCATGTGAAAAGTTTTCTCTCAAGCATGTAATCTAATCACTCGAGCATATAAAAAGTCTTCTCTCAAGCATGTAATCTAATCACTCAATCATGTAAAAAGTCTTCTCTCAAGCATGTAATCTAATCACTCGAGCATGTGAAAAGTCTTCTCTCAAGCATATAATCTAATCACTCAAGCATGTAAAAAGTATTCTCTCAAGCATGTAGAAAGTCTTCTCTCAAGCATGTAATCTAATCACTCAATCATGTAAAAAGTCTTCTCTCAATCATGTAATCTAATCACTCAAGCATGTAAAAAGTCTTCTCTCAAGCATGTAAAAAGTCTTCTCTCAAGCATGTAATCTAATCACTCAATCATGTAAAAAGTCTTCTCTCAATCATGTAAAAAGTCTTCTCTCAATCATGTTAAACGTCTTCTCTCAAGCATGTAATCTAATCACTCAAGCATGTGAAAAGTCTTCTCTCAAGCATATAATCTAATCACTCGAGCATATAAAAAGCCTTCTCTCAAGCATATAATCTAATCACTCGAGCATATAAAAAGTCTTCTCTCAAGCATGTAAAAAGTCTTCTCTCAAGCATGTAAAAAGTCTTCTCTCAAGCATGTAAAAAGTCTTCTCTCAAGCATGTAATCTAATCACTCAATCATGTAAAAAGTCTTCTCTCAAGCATGTAATCTAATCACTCAAGCATGTAAAAAGTCTTCTCTCCAGCATGTAAAAAGTCTTCTCTCAAGCATGTAATCTAATCACTCAATCATGTAAAAAGTCTTCTCTCAATCATGTAAAAAGTCTTCTCTCAATCATGTTAAACGTCTTCTCTCAAGCATGTAAAAAGTCGTCTCTCAAGCATGTTATCTAATCACTCAATCATGTAAAAAGTCTTCTCTCAAGCATGTAATCTAATCACTCAATCATGTAAAAAGTCTTCTCTCAAGCATGTAATCTAATCACTCAATCACGTAAAATGTCTTCTCTCAATCATGTAAAAAGTCTTCTCTCAAGCATGTAATCTAATCACTCAATCATTTAAAAAGTCGTCTCTCAATCATGTAATCTAATCACTCAATCATGTAAAAAGCCTTCTCTCAAGCATATAATCTAATCACTCAAGCATGTAATCTAATCACTAAGTCATGTAAAAAGTCTTCTCTCAAGCATGTAATCTAATCACTCAATCATGTAAAAAGCTTTCTCTCAAGCATGTAATCTAATCACTCAATCATGTAAAAAGTCGTCTCTCAAGCATGTAATCTAATCACTCAATCATGTAAAAAGTCGTCTCTCAAGCATGTAAAAAGTCTTCTCTCAAGCATGTAATCGAATCACTCAAGCATGTAAAAAGTCGTCTCTCAAGCATGTAATCTAATCACTCAAGCATGTAAAAAGTCTTCTCTCAAGCATGTAAAAAGTCTTCTCTCAAGCATGTAATCGAATCACTCAAGCATGTAAAAAGCCTTCTCTCAAGCATGTAATCGAATCACTCAAGCATGTAAAAAGTCTTCACTCAAGCATGTAATCGAATCACTCAAGCATGTAAAAAGCCTTCTCTCAAGCATGTAATCTAATCACTCAAGCATGTAAAAAGTCTTCTCTCAAGCATGTAATCTAATCACTCAAGCATGTAAAAAGTCTTCTCTCAAGCATGTAATCTAATCACTCAAGCATGTAAAAAGTCTTCACTCAAGCATGTAATCGAATCACTCAAGCATGTAAAAAGCCTTCTCTCAAGCATGTAATCTAATCACTCAAGCATGTAAAAAGCCTTCTCTCAAGCATGTAATCTAATCACTCAAGCATGTAAAAAGTCTTCTCTCAAGCATGTAATCTAATCACTCAAGCATGTAAAAAGCCTTCTCTCAAGCATGTAAAAAGCCTTTTCTCAAGCATGTAAAAAGCCTTCTCTCAAGCATGTAATGTAATCACTCAAGCATGTAAAAAGCCTTCTCTCAAGCATGTAAAAAGTCTTCTCTCAAGCATGTAAAAAGCCTTCTCTCAAGCATGTAATCTAATCACTCGAGCATATAAAAAGTCTTCTCTCAAGCATGTAAAAAGTCTTCTCTCAAGCATGTAATCTAATCACTCAAGCATGTAAAAAGTCTTCTCTCAAGCATGTAATCTAATCACTCAAGCATGTAAAAAGCCTTCTCTCAAGCATGTAATCTAATCACTCAAGCATGTAATCTAATCACTCATGCATGTAATCTAATCACTCAAGCATGTAATCTAATCACTCAAGCATATAATCTAATCACTCAAGCATGTAATCTAATCACTCATGCATGTAATCTAATCACTCAAGCATGTTATCTAATCACTCAAGCATGTAATCTAATCACTCATGTAATCTAATCACTCAAGCATGTAATCTAATCACTCAAGCATATAATCTAATCACTCAAGCATGTAATCTAATCACTCAAGCATGTAATCTAATCACTCATGCATGTAATCTAATCACTCAAGCATGTAATCTAATCACTCAAGCATATAATCTAATCACTCAAGCATGTAATCTAATCACTCAATCATGTAAAAAGCCTTCTCTCAAGCATGTAATCTAATCACTCAATCATGTGAAAAGTCTTCTCTCAATCATGTAAAAAGCCTTCTCTCAAGCATGTAATCTAATCACTCAATCATGTGAAAAGTCTTCTCTCAATCATGTAAAAAGCCTTCTCTCAAGCATGTAATCTAATCACTCAAGCATGTAAAAAGTCTTCTCTCAAGCATGTAATCGAATCACTCAAGCATGTAAAAAGTCTTCACTCAAGCATGTAAAAAGTCTTCTCTCAAGCATGTAATCGAATCACTCAAGCATGTAAAAATTCTTCTCTCAAGCATGTAATCGATTCACTCAAGCATGTAAAAAGTCTTCTCTCAAGCATGTAATCGAATCACTCAAGCATGTAAAAAGTCTTCACTCAAGCATGTAATCGAATCACTCAAGCATGTAAAAAGTCTTCTCTCAAGCATGTAATCGAATCACTCAAGCATGTAAAAAGTCTTCTCTCAAGCATGTAATTTAATCACTCAAGCATGTAATCGAATCACTCAAGCATGTAAAAAGCCTTCTCTCAAGCCTGTAATTTAATCACTCAAGCATACAAAAAGCCTTCTCTCAAGCATGTAATTTAATCACTCAAGCATGTAATTTAATCACTCAGGCATGTAAAAAGCCTTCTGGGCAATTCCACGACGTTACGGAGTGACAATTTGAGTGATTTTTGTGAACTTTGATTGCTCTAGCATAGTGATAAAGCCACTAGTACCTACTCTCTATATATCATATTGTAAAGGAAGAGTTGCACTTTACAGAGATATTAATGGAGTTCCTGTAAGTTGGACCATTGTCAAGTATTTAACATTCAAAAACTGTGTTGCGGAGTGACACTGTCTTTTGTCATTTATTAAACAATAACAACATTTATTGAAAACTCTGCTCTCACAATAGTTATAAAATTGTAATGAAATAATGGGAAGATACATTAATAGTTGTGCCTTCAGTACAGGGGTTTCAAAATTCCAGACATGACCTAATTACTCTGAAATAATTACAATAGTCCCGTTACGGAGTGACAAAAAACCCCGTTACGGAGTGACGAGTCAATTTTGAGATTTCTCCCAAAGCAACAAATCATTTCTAGATAACGCCAGGCTTTCATTCTGAACCCAGCTGACTTGTGCTGGCGTTTCAACATCTAACACTTTAGATAAAGAATAAAAATATAAATCTGAACTGAGAAAATATACAATAAACATATAAAAAGTCAAGAAATAGACTAAAGAAATTGAGAACAATTTACGAGTGGATGACCATAAACAAAACAAAGTTTGGAATTAATCAGTTGGCCACATCACAAAACTTCACATGACTGCCCTGCAAAAGGTTCCCTTTCCCAAAGGACATTCAGCAAATACATAATGATTGCGATGGTCGAGGGATGGCTGAAGAAGGAATCTGACGACTTGGTTGGAATCAATCCAGGATTTATCTTCCACCTCTGGGAATGTATATGCCAAGTCAGATAGGCCCGCTTTTCGCAAAAATGATACTTCCAAACAACCATCATCTACTATCTGAGTCACCTGGCCAACAAACAACGTCTTAGATTTTTTTTGTGACATACTGCACAGTCACAAAGTCACCAGGGTGCACTTGGGGTTGACTGTCTGACCTGGGGCGCTCAGCAGGTGCTGGACTAGCAGTATTTTGACATTCCAAGGATGATACATGGCACTCGGGGTGAAGACTCACCAATTCAAATTGTTCCGCTGTTGAGTACATAGAGGTGCTCACAACATATTTCCTCACAGGTTTCACACAGTGTGTTTGGTGTGTTTTCGGAAGCGACGTCACTAACTGCCAGCGCTCGTCCAATTGCGACTGGCACTTCTCAATGTCTCCTGCTTCGATGAATAAAACTTCGATCTTTTTGCACTGTGCCGCTGCTACGCGGAAGAAGGATTCTGCATCAGATACAGGATCCCCAGCCAGATTTGCCAACCAAACTCTCCTCTTTACCTCACCTCCTATCCCATCAACAGCACCCTTACCGTGACATGTGGCAAAGAAATTCCAGGATAATTGAATCTTGAACAATTCCTGAAGGAACTCACCTTTTTCAGGCTGAGTTATCAATTGTTTGACAGAATGAGTCACTCTGTAACGTTACGGAGTGACAAGTTTTCTTTTTAATTTATTTTCTGTAGATTAAAAAAAAAAAATATTATACTGCACAATGATTGGGTGGTATAAGTTCTTAATGACCCTGGATTTATTTGGTTTTTCATCCACCAGTTAAAGAGAAAAGTAACCAAATGTCAAATTTTCGTTATGGAGTGACACATCACGGAGTGACATCTGACTCCTAATTTGAGTTTTAATTTTAAAGCATAGAAGGACAACTCATATTTTTTCAATTGGTTTTGAAATAATCTTCATACAGGTAGCTTCTGATGGATAGCATTTATTGACTTCATACCAATGAATTGAGAGAATGAATGAATTATAGTTCTTTGCATTATCGAGGGCCAATTTTACTGCGCTTTTCAGTAGAATGACTTCATTAATTGCAATGAGTGATGTAAGCCAACAGAGCAAGTTAACTCAGTGATTTTGATATTTATCTGAAAGTACATGTTTTCAGCTTCCATTTGGTACATAACATGAACTTTTTCAGTCAAATTTAAAATTTGACCTCTGCGGACCATTTCTCGTGGAATTGCCCTTCTCTCAAGCATGTAATCTAATCACTCAAGCATGTAAAAAGTCTTCTCTCAAGCATGTAATTTAATCCCTCAAGCATATAAAAAGCCTTCTCTCAAGCATGTAATTTAATCACTCAAGCATGTAAAAAGCCTTCTCTCAAGCATGTAATCTAATCACTCAATCATGTAAAAAGCCTTCTCTCAAGCATGTAATCTAATCACTAAATCATGTAAAAAGTCTTCTCTCAAGCATGTAATCTAATCACTCAAGCATATAAAAAGCCTTCTCTCAAGCATGTAATCTAATCACTCAAGCATGTAAAAAGTCTTCTCTTAAGCATGTAATCTAATCACTCAAGCATGTAATCTAATCACTCAAGCATGTAAAAAGCCTTCTCTTAAGCATGTAATCTAATCACTCATGCATATAAAAAAATCTTCTCTCAAGCATGTAATCTAATCACTCAAGCATGTAAAAAGTCTTCTCTTAAGCATGTAATCTAATCACTCAAGCATATAAAAAGCCTTCTCTCAAGCATGTAATCTAATCACTCAAGCATGTAAAAAGCCTTCTCTCAAGCATGTAATCTAATCACTCAAGCATGTAAAAAGTCTTCTCTTAAGCATGTAATCTAATCACTCAAGCATGTAAAAAGCCTTCTCTCAAGCATGTAATTTAATCACTCAAGCATGTAAAAAGCCTTCTCTCAAGCATGTAAAAAGCCTTCTCTCAAGCATGTAAAAAGTCTTCTCTTAAGCATGTAATTTAATCACTCAAGCATATAAAAAGCCTTCTCTCAAGCATGTAATCTAATCACTCAAGCATGTAAAAAGTCTTCTCTTAAGCATGTAATCTAATCACTCAAGCATATAAAAAGTCTTCTCTCAAGCATGTAATCTAATCACTCAAGCATGTAAAAAGCCTTCTCTCAAGCATGTAATCTAATCACTCAAGCATGTAAAAAGTCTTCTCTCAAGCATGTAATCTAATCACTCAAGCATGTAAAAAGTCTTCACTCAAGCATGTAATCGAATCACTCAAGCATGTAAAAAGCCTTCTCTCAAGCATGTAATCTAATCACTCAAGCATGTAAAAAGCCTTCTCTCAAGCATGTAATCTAATCACTCAAGCATGTAAAAAGTCTTCTCTCAAGCATGTAATCTAATCACTCAAGCATGTAAAAAGCCTTCTCTCAAGCATGTAAAAAGCCTTTTCTCAAGCATGTAAAAAGCCTTCTCTCAAGCATGTAATGTAATCACTCAAGCATGTAAAAAGCCTTCTCTCAAGCATGTAAAAAGTCTTCTCTCAAGCATGTAAAAAGCCTTCTCTCAAGCATGTAATCTAATCACTCGAGCATATAAAAAGTCTTCTCTCAAGCATGTAAAAAGTCTTCTCTCAAGCATGTAATCTAATCACTCAAGCATGTAAAAAGTCTTCTCTCAAGCATGTAATCTAATCACTCAAGCATGTAAAAAGCCTTCTCTCAAGCATGTAATCTAATCACTCAAGCATGTAATCTAATCACTCATGCATGTAATCTAATCACTCAAGCATGTAATCTAATCACTCAAGCATATAATCTAATCACTCAAGCATGTAATCTAATCACTCATGCATGTAATCTAATCACTCAAGCATGTTATCTAATCACTCAAGCATGTAATCTAATCACTCATGTAATCTAATCACTCAAGCATGTAATCTAATCACTCAAGCATATAATCTAATCACTCAAGCATGTAATCTAATCACTCAAGCATGTAATCTAATCACTCATGCATGTAATCTAATCACTCAAGCATGTAATCTAATCACTCAAGCATATAATCTAATCACTCAAGCATGTAATCTAATCACTCAATCATGTAAAAAGCCTTCTCTCAAGCATGTAATCTAATCACTCAATCATGTGAAAAGTCTTCTCTCAATCATGTAAAAAGCCTTCTCTCAAGCATGTAATCTAATCACTCAATCATGTGAAAAGTCTTCTCTCAATCATGTAAAAAGCCTTCTCTCAAGCATGTAATCTAATCACTCAAGCATGTAAAAAGTCTTCTCTCAAGCATGTAATCGAATCACTCAAGCATGTAAAAAGTCTTCACTCAAGCATGTAAAAAGTCTTCTCTCAAGCATGTAATCGAATCACTCAAGCATGTAAAAATTCTTCTCTCAAGCATGTAATCGATTCACTCAAGCATGTAAAAAGTCTTCTCTCAAGCATGTAATCGAATCACTCAAGCATGTAAAAAGTCTTCACTCAAGCATGTAATCGAATCACTCAAGCATGTAAAAAGTCTTCTCTCAAGCATGTAATCGAATCACTCAAGCATGTAAAAAGTCTTCTCTCAAGCATGTAATTTAATCACTCAAGCATGTAATCGAATCACTCAAGCATGTAAAAAGCCTTCTCTCAAGCCTGTAATTTAATCACTCAAGCATACAAAAAGCCTTCTCTCAAGCATGTAATTTAATCACTCAAGCATGTAATTTAATCACTCAGGCATGTAAAAAGCCTTCTGGGCAATTCCACGACGTTACGGAGTGACAATTTGAGTGATTTTTGTGAACTTTGATTGCTCTAGCATAGTGATAAAGCCACTAGTACCTACTCTCTATATATCATATTGTAAAGGAAGAGTTGCACTTTACAGAGATATTAATGGAGTTCCTGTAAGTTGGACCATTGTCAAGTATTTAACATTCAAAAACTGTGTTGCGGAGTGACACTGTCTTTTGTCATTTATTAAACAATAACAACATTTATTGAAAACTCTGCTCTCACAATAGTTATAAAATTGTAATGAAATAATGGGAAGATACATTAATAGTTGTGCCTTCAGTACAGGGGTTTCAAAATTCCAGACATGACCTAATTACTCTGAAATAATTACAATAGTCCCGTTACGGAGTGACAAAAAACCCCGTTACGGAGTGACGAGTCAATTTTGAGATTTCTCCCAAAGCAACAAATCATTTCTAGATAACGCCAGGCTTTCATTCTGAACCCAGCTGACTTGTGCTGGCGTTTCAACATCTAACACTTTAGATAAAGAATAAAAATATAAATCTGAACTGAGAAAATATACAATAAACATATAAAAAGTCAAGAAATAGACTAAAGAAATTGAGAACAATTTACGAGTGGATGACCATAAACAAAACAAAGTTTGGAATTAATCAGTTGGCCACATCACAAAACTTCACATGACTGCCCTGCAAAAGGTTCCCTTTCCCAAAGGACATTCAGCAAATACATAATGATTGCGATGGTCGAGGGATGGCTGAAGAAGGAATCTGACGACTTGGTTGGAATCAATCCAGGATTTATCTTCCACCTCTGGGAATGTATATGCCAAGTCAGATAGGCCCGCTTTTCGCAAAAATGATACTTCCAAACAACCATCATCTACTATCTGAGTCACCTGGCCAACAAACAACGTCTTAGATTTTTTTTGTGACATACTGCACAGTCACAAAGTCACCAGGGTGCACTTGGGGTTGACTGTCTGACCTGGGGCGCTCAGCAGGTGCTGGACTAGCAGTATTTTGACATTCCAAGGATGATACATGGCACTCGGGGTGAAGACTCACCAATTCAAATTGTTCCGCTGTTGAGTACATAGAGGTGCTCACAACATATTTCCTCACAGGTTTCACACAGTGTGTTTGGTGTGTTTTCGGAAGCGACGTCACTAACTGCCAGCGCTCGTCCAATTGCGACTGGCACTTCTCAATGTCTCCTGCTTCGATGAATAAAACTTCGATCTTTTTGCACTGTGCCGCTGCTACGCGGAAGAAGGATTCTGCATCAGATACAGGATCCCCAGCCAGATTTGCCAACCAAACTCTCCTCTTTACCTCACCTCCTATCCCATCAACAGCACCCTTACCGTGACATGTGGCAAAGAAATTCCAGGATAATTGAATCTTGAACAATTCCTGAAGGAACTCACCTTTTTCAGGCTGAGTTATCAATTGTTTGACAGAATGAGTCACTCTGTAACGTTACGGAGTGACAAGTTTTCTTTTTAATTTATTTTCTGTAGATTAAAAAAAAAAAATATTATACTGCACAATGATTGGGTGGTATAAGTTCTTAATGACCCTGGATTTATTTGGTTTTTCATCCACCAGTTAAAGAGAAAAGTAACCAAATGTCAAATTTTCGTTATGGAGTGACACATCACGGAGTGACATCTGACTCCTAATTTGAGTTTTAATTTTAAAGCATAGAAGGACAACTCATATTTTTTCAATTGGTTTTGAAATAATCTTCATACAGGTAGCTTCTGATGGATAGCATTTATTGACTTCATACCAATGAATTGAGAGAATGAATGAATTATAGTTCTTTGCATTATCGAGGGCCAATTTTACTGCGCTTTTCAGTAGAATGACTTCATTAATTGCAATGAGTGATGTAAGCCAACAGAGCAAGTTAACTCAGTGATTTTGATATTTATCTGAAAGTACATGTTTTCAGCTTCCATTTGGTACATAACATGAACTTTTTCAGTCAAATTTAAAATTTGACCTCTGCGGACCATTTCTCGTGGAATTGCCCTTCTCTCAAGCATGTAATCTAATCACTCAAGCATGTAAAAAGTCTTCTCTCAAGCATGTAATTTAATCCCTCAAGCATATAAAAAGCCTTCTCTCAAGCATGTAATTTAATCACTCAAGCATGTAAAAAGCCTTCTCTCAAGCATGTAATCTAATCACTCAATCATGTAAAAAGCCTTCTCTCAAGCATGTAATCTAATCACTAAATCATGTAAAAAGTCTTCTCTCAAGCATGTAATCTAATCACTCAAGCATATAAAAAGCCTTCTCTCAAGCATGTAATCTAATCACTCAAGCATGTAAAAAGTCTTCTCTTAAGCATGTAATCTAATCACTCAAGCATATAAAAAGTCTTCTCTCAAGCATGTAATCTAATCACTCAAGCATGTAAAAAGCCTTCTCTTAAGCATGTAATCTAATCACTCATGCATATAAAAAAATCTTCTCTCAAGCATGTAATCTAATCACTCAAGCATGTAAAAAGTCTTCTCTTAAGCATGTAATCTAATCACTCAAGCATATAAAAAGCCTTCTCTCAAGCATGTAATCTAATCACTCAAGCATGTAAAAAGCCTTCTCTCAAGCATGTAATCTAATCACTCAAGCATGTAAAAAGTCTTCTCTTAAGCATGTAATCTAATCACTCAAGCATGTAAAAAGCCTTCTCTCAAGCATGTAATTTAATCACTCAAGCATGTAAAAAGCCTTCTCTCAAGCATGTAAAAAGCCTTCTCTCAAGCATGTAAAAAGTCTTCTCTTAAGCATGTAATTTAATCACTCAAGCATATAAAAAGCCTTCTCTCAAGCATGTAATCTAATCACTCAAGCATGTAAAAAGTCTTCTCTTAAGCATGTAATCTAATCACTCAAGCATATAAAAAGTCTTCTCTCAAGCATGTAATCTAATCACTCAAGCATGTAAAAAGCCTTCTCTCAAGCATGTAATCTAATCACTCAAGCATGTAAAAAGCCTTCTCTCAAGCATGTAATCTAATCACTCAAGCATGTAAAAAGTCTTCTCTTAAGCATGTAATCTAATCACTCAAGCATATAAAAAGTCTTCTCTCAAGCATGTAATCTAATCACTCAAGCATGTAAAAAGCCTTCTCTTAAGCATGTAATCTAATCACTCAAGCATATAAAAAGTCTTCTCTCAAGCATGTAATCTAATCACTCAAGCATGTAAAAAGTCTTCTCTTAAGCTTGTAATCTAATCACTCAAGCATATAAAAAGCCTTCTCTCAAGCATGTAATCTAATCACTCAAGCATGTAAAAAGTCTTCTCTTAAGCATGTAATCTAATCACTCAAGCATATAAAAAGTCTTCTCTCAAGCATGTAATCTAATCACTCAAGCATATAAAAAGCCTTCTCTCAAGCATGTAATCTAATCACTCAAGCATGTAAAAAGTCTTCTCTTAAGCATGTAATCTAATCACTCAAGCATATAAAAAGCCTTCTCTCAAGCATGTAATCTAATCACTCAAGCATGTAAAAAGTCTTCTCTTAAGCATGTAATCTAATCACTCAAGCATGTAAAAAGTCTTCTCTTAAGCATGTAATCTAATCACTCAAGCATATAAAAAGCCTTCTCTCAAGCATGTAATCTAATCACTAAATCATGTAAAAAGTCTTCTCTCAAGCATGTAATCTAATCACTCAATCATGTAAAAAGCCTTCTCTCAAGCATGTAATCTAATCACTCAAGCATATAAAAAGTCTTCTCTCAAGCATGTAATCTAATCACTCAAGCATGTAAAAAGTCTTCTCTCAAGCATGTAATCTAATCACTCAATCATGTAAAAAGTCTTCTCTCAAGCATGTAATCTAATCACTCAATCATGTAAAAAGCCTTCTCTCAAGCATGTAATCTAATCACTAAATCATGTAAAAAGCCTTCTCTCAAGCATGTAATCTAATCACTCAAGCATGTAAAAAGTCTTCTCTCAAGCATGTAATCTAATCACTCAAGCATGTGAAAAGTCTTCTCTCAAGCATATAATCGAATCTCTCAAGCATGTAAAAAGTCTTCTCTCAAGCATGTAATCTAATCACTCGAGCATGTGAAAAGTCTTCTCTCAAGCATGTAATCTAATCACTCAAGCATGTAAAAAGTCTTCTCTCAAGCATGTAAAAAGTCTTCTCTCAAGCATGTAATCTAATCACTCAATCATGTAAAAAGTCTTCTCTCAATCATGTAAAAAGTCTTCTCTCAAGCATGTTAAACGTCTTCTCTCAAGCATGTATCTAATCACTCAAGCATGTGAAAAGTCTTCTCTCAAGCATATAATCTAATCACTCGAGCATATAAAAAGCCTTCTCTCAAGCATATAATCTAATCACTCGAGCATATAAAAAGTCTTCTCTCAAGCATGTAAAAAGTCTTCTCTCAAGCATGTAAAAAGTCTTCTCTCAAGCATGTAATCTAATCACTCAATCATGTAAAAAGTCTTCTCTCAATCACGTAAAAAGTCTTCTCTCAATCATGTAAAAAGTCGTCTCTCAAGCATGTTATCTAATCACTCAATCATGTAAAAAGTCTTCTCTCAAGCATGTAATCTAATCACTCAATCACGTAAAATGTCTTCTCTCAATCATGTAAAAAGTCGTCTCTCAAGCATGTAATCGAATCACTCAAGCATGTAAAAAGTCGTCTCTCAAGCATGTAATCTAATCACTCAAGCATGTAATCGAATCACTCAAGCATGTAATCGAATCACTCAAGCATGTAAAAAGTCTTCACTCAAGCATGTAATCGAATCACTCAAGCATGTAAAAAGCCTTCTCTCAAGCATGTAATCTAATCACTCAAGCATGTAAAAAGCCTTCTCTCAAGCATGTAATCTAATCACTCAAGCATGTAAAAAGTCTTCTCTCAAGCATGTAATCTAATCACTCAAGCATGTAAAAAGTCTTCTCTCAAGCATGTAATCTAATCACTCAAGCATGTAAAAAGTCTTCTCTCAAGCATGTAAAAAGCCTTCTCTCAAGCATGTAATCTAATCACTCAAGCATGTAAAAAGCCTTCTCTCAAGCATGTAATCTAATCACTCAAGCATGTAAAAAGTCTTCTCTCAAGCATGTAATCTAATCACTCAAGCATGTAAAAAGCCTTCTCTCAAGCATGTAAAAAGCCTTTTCTCAAGCATGTGAAAAGCCTTCTCTCAAGCATGTAATGTAATCACTCAAGCATGTAAAAAGCCTTCTCTCAAGCATGTAAAAAGTCTTCTCTCAAGCATGTAAAAAGCCTTCTCTCAAGCATGTAATGTAATCACTCGAGCATATAAAAAGTCTTCTCTCAAGCATGTAATCTAATCACTCAAGCATGTAAAAAGTCTTCTCTCAAGCATGTAATCTAATCACTCAAGCATGTAAAAAGCCTTCTCTCAAGCATGTAATCTAATCACTCAAACATGTAATCTAATCACTCATGCATGTAATCTAATCACTCATGCATGTAATCTAATCACTCAAGCATGTAATCTAATCACTCAAGCATATAATCTAATCACTCAAGCATGTAATCTAATCACTCAAGCATGTAATCTAATCACTCATGCATGTAATCTAATCACTCAAGCATGTAATCTAATCACTCAAGCATATAATCTAATCACTCAAGCATGTAATCTAATCACTCAATCATGTAAAAAGCCTTCTCTCAAGCATGTAATCTAATCACTCAATCATGTGAAAAGTCTTCTCTCAATCATGTAAAAAGCCTTCTCTCAAGCATGTAATCTAATCACTCAAGCATGTAAAAAGTCTTCTCTCAAGCATGTAATCGAATCACTCAAGCATGTAAAAAGTCTTCACTCAAGCATGTAAAAAGTCTTCTCTCAAGCATGTAATCGAATCACTCAAGCATGTAATAAGTCTTCTCTCAAGCATGTAATCGAATCACTCAAGCATGTAAAAAGTCTTCTCTCAAGCATGTAATCGAATCACTCAAGCATGTAAAAAGTCTTCTCTCAAGCATGTAATTTAATCACTCAAGCATGTAATCGAATCACTCAAGCATGTAAAAAGCCTTCTCTCAAGCCTGTAATTTAATCACTCAAGCATGTAATTTAATCACTCAAGCATGTAAAAAGCCTTCTGGGCAATTCCACGACGTTACGGAGTGACAATTTGAGTGATTTTTGTGAACTTTGATTGCTCTAGCATAGTGATAAAGCCACTAGTACCTACCCTCTATATATCATATTGTAAAGGAAGAGTTGCACTTTACAGAGATATTAATGGAGTTCCTGTAAGTTGGACCATTGTCAAGTAATTAACATTCAAAAACTGTGTTGCGGAGTGACACTGTCTTTTGTCATTTATTAAACAATAACAACATTTATTGAAAACTCTGCTCTCACAATAGTTATAAAATTGTAATGAAATAATGGGAAGATACATTAATAGTTGTGCCTTCAGTACAGGGGTTTCAAAATTCCAGACATGACCTAATTACTCTGAAATAATTACAATAGTCCCGTTACGGAGTGACAAAAAACCCCGTTACGGAGTGACGAGTCAATTTTGAGATTTCTCCCAAAGCAACAAATCATTTCTAGATAACGCCAGGCTTTCATTCTGAACCCAGCTGACTTGTGCTGGCGTTTCAACATCTAACACTTTAGATAAAGAATAAAAATATAAATCTGAACTGAGAAAATATACAATAAACATATAAAAAGTCAAGAAATAGACTAAAGAAATTGAGAACAATTTACGAGTGGATGACCAGAAACAAAACAAAGTTTGGAATTAATCAGTTGGCCACATCACAAAACTTCACATGACTGCCCTGCAAAAGGTTCCCTTTCCCAAAGGACATTCAGCAAATACATAATGATTGCGATGGTCGAGGGATGGCTGAAGAAGGAATCTGACGACTTGGTTGGAATCAATCCAGGATTTATCTTCCACCTCTGGGAATGTATATGCCAAGTCAGATAGGCCCGCTTTTCGCAAAAATGATACTTCCAAACAACCATCATCTACTATCTGAGTCACCTGGCCAACAAACAACTTCTTAGATTTTTTTTGTGACATACTGCACAGTCACAAAGTCACCAGGGTGCACTTGGGGTTGACTGTCTGACCTGGGGCGCTCAGCAGGTGCTGGACTAGCAGTATTTTGACATTCCAAGGATGATACATGGCACTCGGGGTGAAGACTCACCAATTCAAATTGTTCCGCTGTCGAGTACATAGAGGCGCTCACAACATATTTCCTCACAGGTTTCACACAGTGTGTTTGGTGTGTTTTCGGAAGCGACGTCACTAACTGCCAGCACTCGTCCAATTGCGACTGGCACTTCTCAATGTCTCCTGCTTCGATGAATAAAACTTCGATCTTTTTGCACTGTGCCGCTGCTACGCGGAAGAAGGATTCTGCATCAGATACAGGATCCCCAGCCAGATTTGCCAACCAAACTCTCCTCTTTACCTCACCTCCTATCCCATCAACAGCACCCTTACCGTGACATGTGGCAAAGAAATTCCAGGATAATTGAATCTTGAACAATTCCTGAAGGAACTCACCTTTTTCAGGCTGAGTTATCAATTGTTTGACAGAATGAGTCACTCTGTAACGTTACGGAGTGACAAGTTTTATTTTTAATTTATTTTCTGTAGATTAAAAAAAAAAAAATATTATACTGCACAATGATTGGGTGGTATAAGTTCTTAATGACCCTGGATTTATTTGGTTTTTCATCCACCAGTTAAAGAGAAAAGTAACCAAATGTCAAATTTTCGTTATGGAGTGACACATCACGGAGTGACATCTGACTCCTAATTTGAGTTTTAATTTTAAAGCATAGAAGGACAACTCATATTTTTTCAATTGGTTTTGAAATAATCTTCATACAGGTAGCTTCTGATGGATAGCATTTGTTGACTTCATACCAATGAATTGAGAGAATGAATGAATTATAGTTCTTTGCATTATCGAGGGCCAATTTTACTGCGCTTTTCAGTAGAATGACTTCATTAATTGCAATGAGTGATGTAAGCCAACAGAGCAAGTTAACTCAGTGATTTTGATATTTATCTGAAAGTACATGTTTTCAGCTTCCATTTGGTACATAACATGAACTTTTTCAGTCAAATTTAAAATTTGACCTCTGCGGACCATTTCTCGTGGAATTGCCCTTCTCTCAAGCATGTAATCTAATCACTCAAGCATGTAAAAAGTCTTCTCTCAAGCATGTAATTTAATCCCTCAAGCATATAAAAAGCCTTCTCTCAAGCATGTAATTTAATCACTCAAGCATGTAAAAAGCCTTCTCTCAAGCATGTAATCTAATCACTCAATCATGTAAAAAGCCTTCTCTCAAGCATGTAATCTAATCACTAAATCATGTAAAAAGTCTTCTCTCAAGCATGTAATCTAATCACTCAAGCATATAAAAAGCCTTCTCTCAAGCATGTAATCTAATCACTCAAGCATGTAAAAAGTCTTCTCTTAAGCATGTAATCTAATCACTCAAGCATATAAAAAGTCTTCTCTCAAGCATGTAATCTAATCACTCAAGCATGTAAAAAGCCTTCTCTTAAGCATGTAATCTAATCACTCATGCATATAAAAAAATCTTCTCTCAAGCATGTAATCTAATCACTCAAGCATGTAAAAAGTCTTCTCTTAAGCATGTAATCTAATCACTCAAGCATATAAAAAGCCTTCTCTCAAGCATGTAATCTAATCACTCAAGCATGTAAAAAGCCTTCTCTCAAGCATGTAATCTAATCACTCAAGCATGTAAAAAGTCTTCTCTTAAGCATGTAATCTAATCACTCAAGCATGTAAAAAGCCTTCTCTCAAGCATGTAATTTAATCACTCAAGCATGTAAAAAGCCTTCTCTCAAGCATGTAAAAAGCCTTCTCTCAAGCATGTAAAAAGTCTTCTCTTAAGCATGTAATTTAATCACTCAAGCATATAAAAAGCCTTCTCTCAAGCATGTAATCTAATCACTCAAGCATGTAAAAAGTCTTCTCTTAAGCATGTAATCTAATCACTCAAGCATATAAAAAGTCTTCTCTCAAGCATGTAATCTAATCACTCAAGCATGTAAAAAGCCTTCTCTCAAGCATGTAATCTAATCACTCAAGCATGTAAAAAGCCTTCTCTCAAGCATGTAATCTAATCACTCAAGCATGTAAAAAGTCTTCTCTTAAGCATGTAATCTAATCACTCAAGCATATAAAAAGTCTTCTCTCAAGCATGTAATCTAATCACTCAAGCATGTAAAAAGCCTTCTCTTAAGCATGTAATCTAATCACTCAAGCATATAAAAAGTCTTCTCTCAAGCATGTAATCTAATCACTCAAGCATGTAAAAAGTCTTCTCTTAAGCTTGTAATCTAATCACTCAAGCATATAAAAAGCCTTCTCTCAAGCATGTAATCTAATCACTCAAGCATGTAAAAAGTCTTCTCTTAAGCATGTAATCTAATCACTCAAGCATATAAAAAGTCTTCTCTCAAGCATGTAATCTAATCACTCAAGCATATAAAAAGCCTTCTCTCAAGCATGTAATCTAATCACTCAAGCATGTAAAAAGTCTTCTCTTAAGCATGTAATCTAATCACTCAAGCATATAAAAAGCCTTCTCTCAAGCATGTAATCTAATCACTCAAGCATGTAAAAAGTCTTCTCTTAAGCATGTAATCTAATCACTCAAGCATGTAAAAAGTCTTCTCTTAAGCATGTAATCTAATCACTCAAGCATATAAAAAGCCTTCTCTCAAGCATGTAATCTAATCACTAAATCATGTAAAAAGTCTTCTCTCAAGCATGTAATCTAATCACTCAATCATGTAAAAAGCCTTCTCTCAAGCATGTAATCTAATCACTCAAGCATATAAAAAGTCTTCTCTCAAGCATGTAATCTAATCACTCAAGCATGTAAAAAGCCTTCTCTCAAGCATGTAATCTAATCACTAAATCATGTAAAAAGCCTTCTCTCAAGCATGTAATCTAATCACTCAATCATGTAAAAAGCCTTCTTTCAAGCATGTAATCGAATCACTCAATCATGTAAAAAGCCTTCTCTCAAGCATGTAATCTAATCACTCAATCATGTAAAAAGCCTTCTCTCAAGCATGTAATTTAATCACTAAATCATGTAAAAAGTCTTCTCTCAAGCATGTAATCTAATCACTCAATCATGTAAAAAGCCTTCTCTCAAGCATGTAATCTAATCACTCAAGCATGTAAAAAGTCTTCTCTCAAGCATGTAATCTAATCACTCAAGCATGTGAAAAGTCTTCTCTCAAGCATATAATCGAATCTCTCAAGCATGTAAAAAGTCTTCTCTCAAGCATGTAATCTAATCACTTGAGCATGTGAAAAGTCTTCTCTCAAGCATGTAATCTAATCACTCAAGCATGTAAAAAGTCTTCTCTCAAGCATGTAAAAAGTCTTCTCTCAAGCATGTAATCTAATCACTCAATCATGTAAAAAGTCTTCTCTCAATCATGTAATCTAATCACTCAAGCATGTAAAAAGTCTTCTCTCAAGCATGTAATCTAATCACTCAAGCATGTGAAAAGTCTTCTCTCAAGCATGTAATCTAATCACTCAAGCATGTGAAAAGTCTTCTCTCAAGCATGTAATCTAATCACTCAAGCTTGTGAAAAGTCTTCTCTCAAGCATGTAATCGAATCTCTCAAGCATGTAAAAAGTCTTCACTCAAGCATATAATCTAATCACTCGAGCATGTAAAAAGTCTTCTCTCAAGCATGTAATCTAATCACTCAAGCTTGTGAAAAGTCTTCTCTCAAGCATGTAATCGAATCTCTCAAGCATGTAAAAAGTCTTCTCTCAAGCATGTAATCTAATCACTCGAGCATGTGAAAAGTCTTCTCTCAAGCATGTAATCTAATCACTCAAGCATGTAAAAAGTCTTCTCTCAAGCATGTAAAAAGTCTTCTCTCAAGCATGTAATCTAATCACTCAATCATGTAAAAAGTCTTCTCTCAATCATGTAATCTAATCACTCAAGCATGTAAAAAGTCTTCTCTCAAGCATGTAAAAAGTCTTCTCTCAAGCATGTAATCTAATCACTCAAGCATGTAAAAAGTCTTCTCTCAAGCATGTAATCTAATCACTCAAGCATGTGAAAAGTCTTCTCTCAAGCATATAATCGAATCTCTCAAGCATGTAAAAAGTCTTCTCTCAAGCATGTAATCTAATCACTCGAGCATGTGAAAAGTCTTCTCTCAAGCATGTAATCTAATCACTCAAGCATGTAAAAAGTCTTCTCTCAAGCATGTAAAAAGTCTTCTCTCAAGCATGTAATCTAATCACTCAATCATGTAAAAAGTCTTCTCTCAATCATGTAAAAAGTCTTCTCTCAAGCATGTTAAACGTCTTCTCTCAAGCATGTATCTAATCACTCAAGCATGTGAAAAGTCTTCTCTCAAGCATATAATCTAATCACTCGAGCATATAAAAAGCCTTCTCTCAAGCATATAATCTAATCACTCGAGCATATAAAAAGTCTTCTCTCAAGCATGTAAAAAGTCTTCTCTCAAGCATGTAAAAAGTCTTCTCTCAAGCATGTAATCTAATCACTCAATCATGTAAAAAGTCTTCTCTCAAGCATGTAATGTAATCACTCAAGCATGTAAAAAGTCTTCTCTCAAGCATGTAAAAATTCTTCTCTCAAGCATGTAATCTAATCACTCAATCATGTAAAAAGTCTTCTCTCAATCACGTAAAAAGTCTTCTCTCAATCATGTAAAAAGTCGTCTCTCAAGCATGTTATCTAATCACTCAATCATGTGAAAAGTCTTCTCTCAAGCATGTAATCTAATCACTCAATCACGTAAAATGTCTTCTCTCAATCATGTAAAAAGTCGTCTCTCAAGCATGTAATCGAATCACTCAAGCATGTAAAAAGTCGTCTCTCAAGCATGTAATCTAATCACTCAAGCATGTAATCGAATCACTCAAGCATGTAATCGAATCACTCAAGCATGTAAAAAGCCTTCACTCAAGCATGTAATCGAATCACTCAAGCATGTAAAAAGCCTTCTCTCAAGCATGTAATCTAATCACTCAAGCATGTAAAAAGCCTTCTCTCAAGCATGTAATCTAATCACTCAAGCATGTAAAAAGTCTTCTCTCAAGCATGTAATCTAATCACTCAAGCATGTAAAAAGTCTTCTCTCAAGCATGTAATCTAATCACTCAAGCATGTAAAAAGTCTTCTCTCAAGCATGTAAAAAGCCTTCTCTCAAGCATGTAATCTAATCACTCAAGCATGTAAAAAGCCTTCTCTCAAGCATGTAATCTAATCACTCAAGCATGTAAAAAGTCTTCTCTCAAGCATGTAATCTAATCACTCAAGCATGTAAAAAGCCTTCTCTCAAGCATGTAAAAAGCCTTTTCTCAAGCATGTGAAAAGCCTTCTCTCAAGCATGTAATGTAATCACTCAAGCATGTAAAAAGCCTTCTCTCAAGCATGTAAAAAGTCTTCTCTCAAGCATGTAAAAAGCCTTCTCTCAAGCATGTAATGTAATCACTCGAGCATATAAAAAGTCTTCTCTCAAGCATGTAATCTAATCACTCAAGCATGTAAAAAGTCTTCTCTCAAGCATGTAATCTAATCACTCAAGCATGTAAAAAGCCTTCTCTCAAGCATGTAATCTAATCACTCAAGCATGTAATCTAATCACTCATGCATGTAATCTAATCACTCATGCATGTAATCTAATCACTCAAGCATGTAATCTAATCACTCAAGCATATAATCTAATCACTCAAGCATGTAATCTAATCACTCAAGCATGTAATCTAATCACTCATGCATGTAATCTAATCACTCAAGCATGTAATCTAATCACTCAAGCATATAATCTAATCACTCAAGCATGTAATCTAATCACTCAATCATGTAAAAAGCCTTCTCTCAAGCATGTAATCTAATCACTCAATCATGTGAAAAGTCTTCTCTCAATCATGTAAAAAGCCTTCTCTCAAGCATGTAATCTAATCACTCAAGCATGTAAAAAGTCTTCTCTCAAGCATGTAATCGAATCACTCAAGCATGTAAAAAGTCTTCACTCAAGCATGTAAAAAGTCTTCTCTCAAGCATGTAATCGAATCACTCAAGCATGTAAAAAGTCTTCTCTCAAGCATGTAATCGAATCACTCAAGCATGTAAAAAGTCTTCTCTCAAGCATGTAATCGAATCACTCAAGCATGTAAAAAGTCTTCTCTCAAGCATGTAATTTAATCACTCAAGCATGTAATCGAATCACTCAAGCATGTAAAAAGCCTTCTCTCAAGCCTGTAATTTAATCACTCAAGCATACAAAAAGTCTTCTCTCAAGCATGTAATTTAATCACTCAAGCATGTAATCGAATCACTCAAGCATGTAAAAAGCCTTCTCTCAAGCATGTAATTTAATCACTCAAGCATGTAATCGAATCACTCAAGCATGTAAAAAGCCTTCTCTCAAGCCTGTAATTTAATCACTCAAGCATGTAATTTAATCACTCAAGCATGTAAAAAGCCTTCTGGGCAATTCCACGACGTTACGGAGTGACAATTTGAGTGATTTTTGTGAACTTTGATTGCTCTAGCATAGTGATAAAGCCACTAGTACCTACCCTCTATATATCATATTGTAAAGGAAGAGTTGCACTTTACAGAGATATTAATGGAGTTCCTGTAAGTTGGACCATTGTCAAGTAATTAACATTCAAAAACTGTGTTGCGGAGTGACACTGTCTTTTGTCATTTATTAAACAATAACAACATTTATTGAAAACTCTGCTCTCACAATAGTTATAAAATTGTAATGAAATAATGGGAAGATACATTAATAGTTGTGCCTTCAGTACAGGGGTTTCAAAATTCCAGACATGACCTAATTACTCTGAAATAATTACAATAGTCCCGTTACGGAGTGACAAAAAACCCCGTTACGGAGTGACGAGTCAATTTTGAGATTTCTCCCAAAGCAACAAATCATTTCTAGATAACGCCAGGCTTTCATTCTGAACCCAGCTGACTTGTGCTGGCGTTTCAACATCTAACACTTTAGATAAAGAATAAAAATATAAATCTGAACTGAGAAAATATACAATAAACATATAAAAAGTCAAGAAATAGACTAAAGAAATTGAGAACAATTTACGAGTGGATGACCAGAAACAAAACAAAGTTTGGAATTAATCAGTTGGCCACATCACAAAACTTCACATGACTGCCCTGCAAAAGGTTCCCTTTCCCAAAGGACATTCAGCAAATACATAATGATTGCGATGGTCGAGGGATGGCTGAAGAAGGAATCTGACGACTTGGTTGGAATCAATCCAGGATTTATCTTCCACCTCTGGGAATGTATATGCCAAGTCAGATAGGCCCGCTTTTCGCAAAAATGATACTTCCAAACAACCATCATCTACTATCTGAGTCACCTGGCCAACAAACAACTTCTTAGATTTTTTTTGTGACATACTGCACAGTCACAAAGTCACCAGGGTGCACTTGGGGTTGACTGTCTGACCTGGGGCGCTCAGCAGGTGCTGGACTAGCAGTATTTTGACATTCCAAGGATGATACATGGCACTCGGGGTGAAGACTCACCAATTCAAATTGTTCCGCTGTCGAGTACATAGAGGCGCTCACAACATATTTCCTCACAGGTTTCACACAGTGTGTTTGGTGTGTTTTCGGAAGCGACGTCACTAACTGCCAGCACTCGTCCAATTGCGACTGGCACTTCTCAATGTCTCCTGCTTCGATGAATAAAACTTCGATCTTTTTGCACTGTGCCGCTGCTACGCGGAAGAAGGATTCTGCATCAGATACAGGATCCCCAGCCAGATTTGCCAACCAAACTCTCCTCTTTACCTCACCTCCTATCCCATCAACAGCACCCTTACCGTGACATGTGGCAAAGAAATTCCAGGATTATTGAATCTTGAACAATTCCTGAAGGAACTCACCTTTTTCAGGCTGAGTTATCAATTGTTTGACAGAATGAGTCACTCTGTAACGTTACGGAGTGACAAGTTTTATTTTTAATTTATTTTCTGTAGATTAAAAAAAAAAATATATTATACTGCACAATGATTGGGTGGTATAAGTTCTTAATGACCCTGGATTTATTTGGTTTTTCATCCACCAGTTAAAGAGAAAAGTAACCAAATGTCAAATTTTCGTTATGGAGTGACACATCACGGAGTGAGATCTGACTCCTAATTTGAGTTTTAATTTTAAAGCATAGAAGGACAACTCATATTTTTTCAATTGGTTTTGAAATAATCTTCATACAGGTAGCTTCTGATGGATAGCATTTGTTGACTTCATACCAATGAATTGAGAGAATGAATGAATTATAGTTCTTTGCATTATCGAGGGCCAATTTTACTGCGCTTTTCAGTAGAATGACTTCATTAATTGCAATGAGTGATGTAAGCCAACAGAGCAAGTTAACTCAGTGATTTTGATATTTATCTGAAAGTACATGTTTTCAGCTTCCATTTGGTACATAACATGAACTTTTTCAGTCAAATTTAAAATTTGACCTCTGCGGACCATTTCTCGTGGAATTGCCCTTCTCTCAAGCATGTAATCTAATCACTCAAGCATGTAAAAAGTCTTCTCTCAAGCATGTAATTTAATCCCTCAAGCATATAAAAAGCCTTCTCTCAAGCATGTAATTTAATCACTCAAGCATGTAAAAAGCCTTCTCTCAAGCATGTAATCTAATCACTCAATCATGTAAAAAGCCTTCTCTCAAGCATGTAATCTAATCACTAAATCATGTAAAAAGTCTTCTCTCAAGCATGTAATCTAATCACTCAAGCATATAAAAAGCCTTCTCTCAAGCATGTAATCTAATCACTCAAGCATGTAAAAAGTCTTCTCTTAAGCATGTAATCTAATCACTCAAGCATATAAAAAGTCTTCTCTCAAGCATGTAATCTAATCACTCAAGCATGTAAAAAGCCTTCTCTTAAGCATGTAATCTAATCACTCATGCATATAAAAAAATCTTCTCTCAAGCATGTAATCTAATCACTCAAGCATGTAAAAAGTCTTCTCTTAAGCATGTAATCTAATCACTCAAGCATATAAAAAGCCTTCTCTCAAGCATGTAATCTAATCACTCAAGCATGTAAAAAGCCTTCTCTCAAGCATGTAATCTAATCACTCAAGCATGTAAAAAGTCTTCTCTTAAGCATGTAATCTAATCACTCAAGCATGTAAAAAGCCTTCTCTCAAGCATGTAATTTAATCACTCAAGCATGTAAAAAGCCTTCTCTCAAGCATGTAAAAAGCCTTCTCTCAAGCATGTAAAAAGTCTTCTCTTAAGCATGTAATTTAATCACTCAAGCATATAAAAAGCCTTCTCTCAAGCATGTAATCTAATCACTCAAGCATGTAAAAAGTCTTCTCTTAAGCATGTAATCTAATCACTCAAGCATATAAAAAGTCTTCTCTCAAGCATGTAATCTAATCACTCAAGCATGTAAAAAGCCTTCTCTCAAGCATGTAATCTAATCACTCAAGCATGTAAAAAGCCTTCTCTCAAGCATGTAATCTAATCACTCAAGCATGTAAAAAGTCTTCTCTTAAGCATGTAATCTAATCACTCAAGCATATAAAAAGTCTTCTCTCAAGCATGTAATCTAATCACTCAAGCATGTAAAAAGCCTTCCCTTAAGCATGTAATCTAATCACTCAAGCATATAAAAAGTCTTCTCTCAAGCATGTAATCTAATCACTCAAGCATGTAAAAAGTCTTCTCTTAAGCTTGTAATCTAATCACTCAAGCATATAAAAAGCCTTCTCTCAAGCATGTAATCTAATCACTCAAGCATGTAAAAAGTCTTCTCTTAAGCATGTAATCTAATCACTCAAGCATATAAAAAGTCTTCTCTCAAGCATGTAATCTAATCACTCAAGCATATAAAAAGCCTTCTCTCAAGCATGTAATCTAATCACTCAAGCATGTAAAAAGTCTTCTCTTAAGCATGTAATCTAATCACTCAAGCATATAAAAAGCCTTCTCTCAAGCATGTAATCTAATCACTCAAGCATGTAAAAAGTCTTCTCTTAAGCATGTAATCTAATCACTCAAGCATGTAAAAAGTCTTCTCTTAAGCATGTAATCTAATCACTCAAGCATATAAAAAGCCTTCTCTCAAGCATGTAATCTAATCACTAAATCATGTAAAAAGTCTTCTCTCAAGCATGTAATCTAATCACTCAATCATGTAAAAAGCCTTCTCTCAAGCATGTAATCTAATCACTCAAGCATATAAAAAGTCTTCTCTCAAGCATGTAATCTAATCACTCAAGCATGTAAAAAGTCTTCTCTCAAGCATGTAATCTAATCACTCAATCATGTAAAAAGCCTTCTCTCAAGCATGTAATCTAATCACTAAATCATGTAAAAAGCCTTCTCTCAAGCATGTAATCTAATCACTCAATCATGTAAAAAGCCTTCTTTCAAGCATGTAATCGAATCACTCAATCATGTAAAAAGCCTTCTCTCAAGCATGTAATCTAATCACTCAATCATGTAAAAAGCCTTCTCTCAAGCATGTAATTTAATCACTAAATCATGTAAAAAGTCTTCTCTCAAGCATGTAATCTAATCACTCAATCATGTAAAAAGCCTTCTCTCAAGCATGTAATCTAATCACTCAAGCATGTAAAAAGTCTTCTCTCAAGCATGTAATCTAATCACTCAAGCATGTGAAAAGTCTTCTCTCAAGCATATAATCGAATCTCTCAAGCATGTAAAAAGTCTTCTCTCAAGCATGTAATCTAATCACTCGAGCATGTGAAAAGTCTTCTCTCAAGCATGTAATCTAATCACTCAAGCATGTAAAAAGTCTTCTCTCAAGCATGTAAAAAGTCTTCTCTCAAGCATGTAATCTAATCACTCAATCATGTAAAAAGTCTTCTCTCAATCATGTAATCTAATCACTCAAGCATGTAAAAAGTCTTCTCTCAAGCATGTAATCTAATCACTCAAGCATGTGAAAAGTCTTCTCTCAAGCATGTAATCTAATCACTCAAGCATGTGAAAAGTCTTCTCTCAAGCATGTAATCTAATCACTCAAGCTTGTGAAAAGTCTTCTCTCAAGCATGTAATCGAATCTCTCAAGCATGTAAAAAGTCTTCACTCAAGCATATAATCTAATCACTCGAGCATGTAAAAAGTCTTCTCTCAAGCATGTAATCTAATCACTCAAGCTTGTGAAAAGTCTTCTCTCAAGCATGTAATCTAATCACTCAAGCATGTAAAAAGCCTTCTCTCAAGCATGTAAAAAGCCTTTTCTCAAGCATGTGAAAAGCCTTCTCTCAAGCATGTAATGTAATCACTCAAGCATGTAAAAAGCCTTCTCTCAAGCATGTAAAAAGTCTTCTCTCAAGCATGTAAAAAGCCTTCTCTCAAGCATGTAATGTAATCACTCGAGCATATAAAAAGTCTTCTCTCAAGCATGTAATCTAATCACTCAAGCATGTAAAAAGTCTTCTCTCAAGCATGTAATCTAATCACTCAAGCATGTAAAAAGCCTTCTCTCAAGCATGTAATCTAATCACTCAAGCATGTAATCTAATCACTCATGCATGTAATCTAATCACTCATGCATGTAATCTAATCACTCAAGCATGTAATCTAATCACTCAAGCATATAATCTAATCACTCAAGCATGTAATCTAATCACTCAAGCATGTAATCTAATCACTCATGCATGTAATCTAATCACTCAAGCATGTAATCTAATCACTCAAGCATATAATCTAATCACTCAAGCATGTAATCTAATCACTCAATCATGTAAAAAGCCTTCTCTCAAGCATGTAATCTAATCACTCAATCATGTGAAAAGTCTTCTCTCAATCATGTAAAAAGCCTTCTCTCAAGCATGTAATCTAATCACTCAAGCATGTAAAAAGTCTTCTCTCAAGCATGTAATCGAATCACTCAAGCATGTAAAAAGTCTTCACTCAAGCATGTAAAAAGTCTTCTCTCAAGCATGTAATCGAATCACTCAAGCATGTAAAAAGTCTTCTCTCAAGCATGTAATCGAATCACTCAAGCATGTAAAAAGTCTTCTCTCAAGCATGTAATCGAATCACTCAAGCATGTAAAAAGTCTTCTCTCAAGCATGTAATTTAATCACTCAAGCATGTAATCGAATCACTCAAGCATGTAAAAAGCCTTCTCTCAAGCCTGTAATTTAATCACTCAAGCATACAAAAAGTCTTCTCTCAAGCATGTAATTTAATCACTCAAGCATGTAATCGAATCACTCAAGCATGTAAAAAGCCTTCTCTCAAGCATGTAATTTAATCACTCAAGCATGTAATCGAATCACTCAAGCATGTAAAAAGCCTTCTCTCAAGCCTGTAATTTAATCACTCAAGCATGTAATTTAATCACTCAAGCATGTAAAAAGCCTTCTGGGCAATTCCACGACGTTACGGAGTGACAATTTGAGTGATTTTTGTGAACTTTGATTGCTCTAGCATAGTGATAAAGCCACTAGTACCTACCCTCTATATATCATATTGTAAAGGAAGAGTTGCACTTTACAGAGATATTAATGGAGTTCCTGTAAGTTGGACCATTGTCAAGTAATTAACATTCAAAAACTGTGTTGCGGAGTGACACTGTCTTTTGTCATTTATTAAACAATAACAACATTTATTGAAAACTCTGCTCTCACAATAGTTATAAAATTGTAATGAAATAATGGGAAGATACATTAATAGTTGTGCCTTCAGTACAGGGGTTTCAAAATTCCAGACATGACCTAATTACTCTGAAATAATTACAATAGTCCCGTTACGGAGTGACAAAAAACCCCGTTACGGAGTGACGAGTCAATTTTGAGATTTCTCCCAAAGCAACAAATCATTTCTAGATAACGCCAGGCTTTCATTCTGAACCCAGCTGACTTGTGCTGGCGTTTCAACATCTAACACTTTAGATAAAGAATAAAAATATAAATCTGAACTGAGAAAATATACAATAAACATATAAAAAGTCAAGAAATAGACTAAAGAAATTGAGAACAATTTACGAGTGGATGACCAGAAACAAAACAAAGTTTGGAATTAATCAGTTGGCCACATCACAAAACTTCACATGACTGCCCTGCAAAAGGTTCCCTTTCCCAAAGGACATTCAGCAAATACATAATGATTGCGATGGTCGAGGGATGGCTGAAGAAGGAATCTGACGACTTGGTTGGAATCAATCCAGGATTTATCTTCCACCTCTGGGAATGTATATGCCAAGTCAGATAGGCCCGCTTTTCGCAAAAATGATACTTCCAAACAACCATCATCTACTATCTGAGTCACCTGGCCAACAAACAACTTCTTAGATTTTTTTTGTGACATACTGCACAGTCACAAAGTCACCAGGGTGCACTTGGGGTTAACTGTCTGACCTGGGGCGCTCAGCAGGTGCTGGACTAGCAGTATTTTGACATTCCAAGGATGATACATGGCACTCGGGGTGAAGACTCACCAATTCAAATTGTTCCGCTGTCGAGTACATAGAGGCGCTCACAACATATTTCCTCACAGGTTTCACACAGTGTGTTTGGTGTGTTTTCGGAAGCGACGTCACTAACTGCCAGCACTCGTCCAATTGCGACTGGCACTTCTCAATGTCTCCTGCTTCGATGAATAAAACTTCGATCTTTTTGCACTGTGCCGCTGCTACGCGGAAGAAGGATTCTGCATCAGATACAGGATCCCCAGCCAGATTTGCCAACCAAACTCTCCTCTTTACCTCACCTCCTATCCCATCAACAGCACCCTTACCGTGACATGTGGCAAAGAAATTCCAGGATAATTGAATCTTGAACAATTCCTGAAGGAACTCACCTTTTTCAGGCTGAGTTATCAATTGTTTGACAGAATGAGTCACTCTGTAACGTTACGGAGTGACAAGTTTTATTTTTAATTTATTTTCTGTAGATTAAAAAAAAAAAAATATTATACTGCACAATGATTGGGTGGTATAAGTTCTTAATGACCCTGGATTTATTTGGTTTTTCATCCACCAGTTAAAGAGAAAAGTAACCAAATGTCAAATTTTCGTTATGGAGTGACACATCACGGAGTGACATCTGACTCCTAATTTGAGTTTTAATTTTAAAGCATAGAAGGACAACTCATATTTTTTCAATTGGTTTTGAAATAATCTTCATGCAGGTAGCTTCTGATGGATAGCATTTGTTGACTTCATACCAATGAATTGAGAGAATGAATGAATTATAGTTCTTTGCATTATCGAGGGCCAATTTTACTGCGCTTTTCAGTAGAATGACTTCATTAATTGCAATGAGTGATGTAAGCCAACAGAGCAAGTTAACTCAGTGATTTTGATATTTATCTGAAAGTACATGTTTTCAGCTTCCATTTGGTACATAACATGAACTTTTTCAGTCAAATTTAAAATTTGACCTCTGCGGACCATTTCTCGTGGAATTGCCCTTCTCTCAAGCATGTAATCTAATCACTCAAGCATGTAAAAAGTCTTCTCTCAAGCATGTAATTTAATCCCTCAAGCATATAAAAAGCCTTCTCTCAAGCATGTAATTTAATCACTCAAGCATGTAAAAAGCCTTCTCTCAAGCATGTAATCTAATCACTCAATCATGTAAAAAGCCTTCTCTCAAGCATGTAATCTAATCACTAAATCATGTAAAAAGTCTTCTCTCAAGCATGTAATCTAATCACTCAAGCATATAAAAAGCCTTCTCTCAAGCATGTAATCTAATCACTCAAGCATGTAAAAAGTCTTCTCTTAAGCATGTAATCTAATCACTCAAGCATATAAAAAGCCTTCTCTCAAGCATGTAATTTAATCACTCAAGCATATAAAAAGCCTTCTCTCAAGCATGTAATTTAATCACTCAAGCATGTAAAACGCCTTCTCTCAAGCATGTAATCTAATCACTCAAGCATGTAAAAAGCCTTCTCTCAAGCATGTAATTTAATCCCTCAAGTATATAAAAAGCCTTCTCTCAAGCATGTAATTTAATCACTCAAGCATGTAAAAAGCCTTCTCTCAAGCATGTAATCTAATCACTCAAGCATATAAAAAGCCTTCTCTCAAGCATGTAATTTAATCACTCAAGCATGTAAAACGCCTTCTCTCAAGCATGTAATCTAATCACTCAAGCATGTAAAAAGCCTTCTCTCAAGCATGTAATTTAATCACTCAAGCATATAAAAAGCCTCTCTCAAGCATGTAATCTAATCACTCAAGCATGTAAAAAGTCTTCTCTCAAGCATGTAATCTAATCACTCAAGCATATAAAAAGCCTTCTCTCAAGCATGTAATCTAATCACTCAAGCATGTAAAAAGTCTTCTATCAAGCATGTAATTTAATCACTCAAGCATGTAAAAAGTCTTCTCTCAAGCATGTAATCTTATCACTCAAGCATGTGAAAAGTCTTCTCTCAAGCATGTAATCTAATCACTCAAGCATGTAAAAAGTCTTCTCTTAAGCTTGTAATCTAATCACTCAAGCATATAAAAAGCCTTCTCTCAAGCATGTAATCTAATCACTCAAGCATGTAAAAAGTCTTCTCTTAAGCATGTAATCTAATCACTCAAGCATATAAAAAGTCTTCTCTCAAGCATGTAATCTAATCACTCAAGCATATAAAAAGCCTTCTCTCAAGCATGTAATCTAATCACTCAAGCATGTAAAAAGTCTTCTCTTAAGCATGTAATCTAATCACTCAAGCATATAAAAAGCCTTCTCTCAAGCATGTAATCTAATCACTCAAGCATGTAAAAAGTCTTCTCTTAAGCATGTAATCTAATCACTCAAGCATGTAAAAAGTCTTCTCTTAAGCATGTAATCTAATCACTCAAGCATATAAAAAGTCTTCTCTCAAGCATGTAATCTAATCACTCAAGCATGTAAAAAGTCTTCTCTTAAGCATGTAATCTAATCACTCAAGCATATAAAAAGTCGTCTCTCAAGCATGTAATCTAATCACTCAATCATGTAAAAAGCCTTCTCTCAAGCATGTAATCTAATCACTCAATCATGTAAAAAGCCTTCTCTCAAGCATGTAATCTAATCACTAAATCATGTAAAAAGTCTTCTCTCAAGCATGTAATCTAATCACTCAATCATGTAAAAAGCCTTCTCTCAAGCATGTAATCTAATCACTCAATCATATAAAAAGTCTTCTCTCAAGCATGTAATCTAATCACTCAAGCATGTAAAAAGTCTTCTCTCAAGCATGTAATCTAATCACTCAATCATGTAAAAAGCCTTCTCTCAAGCATGTAATCTAATCACTAAATCATGTAAAAAGCCTTCTCTCAAGCATGTAATCTAATCACTCAATCATGTAAAAAGCCTTCTCTCAAGCATGTAATCGAATCACTCAATCATGTAAAAAGCCTTCTCTCAAGCATGTAATCTAATCACTCAATCATGTAAAAAGCCTTCTCTCAAGCATGTAATTTAATCACTAAATCATGTAAAAAGTCTTCTCTCAAGCATGTAATCTAATCACTCAATCATGTAAAAAGCCTTCTCTCAAGCATGTAATCTAATCACTCAAGCATGTAAAAAGTCTTCTCTCAAGCATGTAATCTAATCACTCAAGCATGTGAAAAGTCTTCTCTCAAGCATATAATCGAATCTCTCAAGCATGTAAAAAGTCTTCTCTCAAGCATGTAATCTAATCACTCGAGCATGTGAAAAGTCTTCTCTCAAGCATGTAATCTAATCACTCAAGCATGTAAAAAGTCTTCTCTCAAGCATGTAAAAAGTCTTCTCTCAAGCATGTAATCTAATCACTCAAGCATGTAAAAAGTCTTCTCTCAAGCATGTAATCTAATCACTCAAGCATGTGAAAAGTCTTCTCTCAAGCATGTAATCTAATCACTCAAGCATGTGAAAAGTCTTCTCTCAAGCATGTAATCTAATCACTCAAGCTTGTGAAAAGTCTTCTCTCAAGCATGTAATCGAATCTCTCAAGCATGTAAAAAGTCTTCACTCAAGCATATAATCTAATCACTCGAGCATGTAAAAAGTCTTCTCTCAAGCATGTAATCTAATCACTCAAGCTTGTGAAAAGTCTTCTCTCAAGCATGTAATCGAATCTCTCAAGCATGTAAAAAGTCTTCTCTCAAGCATGTAATCTAATCACTCGAGCATGTGAAAAGTCTTCTCTCAAGCATGTAATCTAATCACTCAAGCATGTAAAAAGTCTTCTCTCAAGCATGTAAAAAGTCTTCTCTCAAGCATGTAATCTAATCACTCAATCATGTAAAAAGTCTTCTCTCAATCATGTAATCTAATCACTCAAGCATGTAAAAAGTCTTCTCTCAAGCATGTAAAAAGTCTTCTCTCAAGCATGTAATCTAATCACTCAAGCATGTAAAAAGTCTTCTCTCAAGCATGTAATCTAATCACTCAAGCATGTGAAAAGTCTTCTCTCAAGCATATAATCGAATCTCTCAAGCATGTAAAAAGTCTTCTCTCAAGCATGTAATCTAATCACTCGAGCATGTGAAAAGTCTTCTCTCAAGCATGTAATCTAATCACTCAAGCATGTAAAAAGTCTTCTCTCAAGCATGTAAAAAGTCTTCTCTCAAGCATGTAATCTAATCACTCAATCATGTAAAAAGTCTTCTCTCAATCATGTAAAAAGTCTTCTCTCAAGCATGTTAAACGTCTTCTCTCAAGCATGTAATCTAATCACTCAAGCATGTGAAAAGTCTTCTCTCAAGCATATAATCTAATCACTCGAGCATATAAAAAGCCTTCTCTCAAGCATATAATCTAATCACTCGAGCATATAAAAAGTCTTCTCTCAAGCATGTAAAAAGTCTTCTCTCAAGCATGTAAAAAGTCTTCTCTCAAGCATGTAATCTAATCACTCAATCATGTAAAAAGTCTTCTCTCAAGCATGTAATGTAATCACTCAAGCATGTAAAAAGTCTTCTCTCAAGCATGTAAAAATTCTTCTCTCAAGCATGTAATCTAATCACTCAATCATGTAAAAAGTCTTCTCTCAATCACGTAAAAAGTCTTCTCTCAATCATGTAAAAAGTCGTCTCTCAAGCATGTTATCTAATCACTCAATCATGTAAAAAGTCTTCTCTCAAGCATGTAATCTAATCACTCAATCACGTAAAATGTCTTCTCTCAATCATGTAAAAAGTCGTCTCTCAAGCATGTAATCGAATCACTCAAGCATGTAAAAAGTCGTCTCTCAAGCATGTAATCTAATCACTCAAGCATGTAATCGAATCACTCAAGCATGTAATCGAATCACTCAAGCATGTAAAAAGTCTTCACTCAAGCATGTAATCGAATCACTCAAGCATGTAAAAAGCCTTCTCTCAAGCATGTAATCTAATCACTCAAGCATGTAAAAAGCCTTCTCTCAAGCATGTAATCTAATCACTCAAGCATGTAAAAAGTCTTCTCTCAAGCATGTAATCTAATCACTCAAGCATGTAAAAAGTCTTCTCTCAAGCATGTAATCTAATCACTCAAGCATGTAAAAAGTCTTCTCTCAAGCATGTAAAAAGCCTTCTCTCAAGCATGTAATCTAATCACTCAAGCATGTAAAAAGCCTTCTCTCAAGCATGTAATCTAATCACTCAAGCATGTAAAAAGTCTTCTCTCAAGCATGTAATCTAATCACTCAAGCATGTAAAAAGCCTTCTCTCAAGCATGTAATCTAATCACTCAAGCATGTAATCTAATCACTCATGCATGTAATCTAATCACTCATGCATGTAATCTAATCACTCAAGCATGTAATCTAATCACTCAAGCATATAATCTAATCACTCAAGCATGTAATCTAATCACTCAAGCATGTAATCTAATCACTCATGCATGTAATCTAATCACTCAAGCATGTAATCTAATCACTCAAGCATATAATCTAATCACTCAAGCATGTAATCTAATCACTCAATCATGTAAAAAGCCTTCTCTCAAGCATGTAATCTAATCACTCAATCATGTGAAAAGCCTTCTCTCAAGCATGTAATTTAATCACTCAAGCATGTAAAAAGCCTTCTCTCAAGCATGTAAAAAGTCCTCTCTCAAGCATGTAAAAAGTCTTCTCTCAAGCATGTAATCTAATCACTCAAGCATGTAAAAAGCCTTCTCTCAAGCATGTAATCTAATCACTCAAGCATGTAAAAAGTCTTCTCTTAAGCATGTAATCTAATCACTCAAGCATATAAAAAGTCTTCTCTCAAGCATGTAATCTAATCACTCAAGCATGTAAAAAGCCTTCTCTTAAGCATGTAATCTAATCACTCAAGCATATAAAAAGTCTTCTCTCAAGCATGTAATCTAATCACTCAAGCATGTAAAAAGTCTTCTCTTAAGCTTGTAATCTAATCACTCAAGCATATAAAAAGCCTTCTCTCAAGCATGTAATCTAATCACTCAAGCATGTAAAAAGTCTTCTCTTAAGCATGTAATCTAATCACTCAAGCATATAAAAAGTCTTCTCTCAAGCATGTAATCTAATCACTCAAGCATATAAAAAGCCTTCTCTCAAGCATGTAATCTAATCACTCAAGCATGTAAAAAGTCTTCTCTTAAGCATGTAATCTAATCACTCAAGCATATAAAAAGCCTTCTCTCAAGCATGTAATCTAATCACTCAAGCATGTAAAAAGTCTTCTCTTAAGCATGTAATCTAATCACTCAAGCATGTAAAAAGTCTTCTCTTAAGCATGTAATCTAATCACTCAAGCATATAAAAAGTCTTCTCTCAAGCATGTAATCTAATCACTCAAGCATGTAAAAAGTCTTCTCTTAAGCATGTAATCTAATCACTCAAGCATATAAAAAGTCGTCTCTCAAGCATGTAATCTAATCACTCAATCATGTAAAAAGCCTTCTCTCAAGCATGTAATCTAATCACTCAATCATGTAAAAAGCCTTCTCTCAAGCATGTAATCTAATCACTAAATCATGTAAAAAGTCTTCTCTCAAGCATGTAATCTAATCACTCAATCATGTAAAAAGCCTTCTCTCAAGCATGTAATCTAATCACTCAAGCATATAAAAAGTCTTCTCTCAAGCATGTAATCTAATCACTCAAGCATGTAAAAAGTCTTCTCTCAAGCATGTAATCTAATCACTCAATCATGTAAAAAGCCTTCTCTCAAGCATGTAATCTAATCACTAAATCATGTAAAAAGCCTTCTCTCAAGCATGTAATCTAATCACTCAATCATGTAAAAAGCCTTCTCTCAAGCATGTAATCGAATCACTCAATCATGTAAAAAGCCTTCTCTCAAGCATGTAATCTAATCACTCAATCATGTAAAAAGCCTTCTCTCAAGCATGTAATTTAATCACTAAATCATGTAAAAAGTCTTCTCTCAAGCATGTAATCTAATCACTCAATCATGTAAAAAGCCTTCTCTCAAGCATGTAATCTAATCACTCAAGCATGTAAAAAGTCTTCTCTCAAGCATGTAATCTAATCACTCAAGCATGTGAAAAGTCTTCTCTCAAGCATATAATCGAATCTCTCAAGCATGTAAAAAGTCTTCTCTCAAGCATGTAATCTAATCACTCGAGCATGTGAAAAGTCTTCTCTCAAGCATGTAATCTAATCACTCAAGCATGTAAAAAGTCTTCTCTCAAGCATGTAAAAAGTCTTCTCTCAAGCATGTAATCTAATCACTCAAGCATGTAAAAAGTCTTCTCTCAAGCATGTAATCTAATCACTCAAGCATGTGAAAAGTCTTCTCTCAAGCATGTAATCTAATCACTCAAGCATGTGAAAAGTCTTCTCTCAAGCATGTAATCTAATCACTCAAGCTTGTGAAAAGTCTTCTCTCAAGCATGTAATCGAATCTCTCAAGCATGTAAAAAGTCTTCACTCAAGCATATAATCTAATCACTCGAGCATGTAAAAAGTCTTCTCTCAAGCATGTAATCTAATCACTCAAGCTTGTGAAAAGTCTTCTCTCAAGCATGTAATCGAATCTCTCAAGCATGTAAAAAGTCTTCTCTCAAGCATGTAATCTAATCACTCGAGCATGTGAAAAGTCTTCTCTCAAGCATGTAATCTAATCACTCAAGCATGTAAAAAGTCTTCTCTCAAGCATGTAAAAAGTCTTCTCTCAAGCATGTAATCTAATCACTCAATCATGTAAAAAGTCTTCTCTCAATCATGTAATCTAATCACTCAAGCATGTAAAAAGTCTTCTCTCAAGCATGTAAAAAGTCTTCTCTCAAGCATGTAATCTAATCACTCAAGCATGTAAAAAGTCTTCTCTCAAGCATGTAATCTAATCACTCAAGCATGTGAAAAGTCTTCTCTCAAGCATATAATCGAATCTCTCAAGCATGTAAAAAGTCTTCTCTCAAGCATGTAATCTAATCACTCGAGCATGTGAAAAGTCTTCTCTCAAGCATGTAATCTAATCACTCAAGCATGTAAAAAGTCTTCTCTCAAGCATGTAAAAAGTCTTCTCTCAAGCATGTAATCTAATCACTCAATCATGTAAAAAGTCTTCTCTCAATCATGTAAAAAGTCTTCTCTCAAGCATGTTAAACGTCTTCTCTCAAGCATGTAATCTAATCACTCAAGCATGTGAAAAGTCTTCTCTCAAGCATATAATCTAATCACTCGAGCATATAAAAAGCCTTCTCTCAAGCATATAATCTAATCACTCGAGCATATAAAAAGTCTTCTCTCAAGCATGTAAAAAGTCTTCTCTCAAGCATGTAAAAAGTCTTCTCTCAAGCATGTAATCTAATCACTCAATCATGTAAAAAGTCTTCTCTCAAGCATGTAATGTAATCACTCAAGCATGTAAAAAGTCTTCTCTCAAGCATGTAAAAATTCTTCTCTCAAGCATGTAATCTAATCACTCAATCATGTAAAAAGTCTTCTCTCAATCACGTAAAAAGTCTTCTCTCAATCATGTAAAAAGTCGTCTCTCAAGCATGTTATCTAATCACTCAATCATGTAAAAAGTCTTCTCTCAAGCATGTAATCTAATCACTCAATCACGTAAAATGTCTTCTCTCAATCATGTAAAAAGTCGTCTCTCAAGCATGTAATCGAATCACTCAAGCATGTAAAAAGTCGTCTCTCAAGCATGTAATCTAATCACTCAAGCATGTAATCGAATCACTCAAGCATGTAATCGAATCACTCAAGCATGTAAAAAGTCTTCACTCAAGCATGTAATCGAATCACTCAAGCATGTAAAAAGCCTTCTCTCAAGCATGTAATCTAATCACTCAAGCATGTAAAAAGCCTTCTCTCAAGCATGTAATCTAATCACTCAAGCATGTAAAAAGTCTTCTCTCAAGCATGTAATCTAATCACTCAAGCATGTAAAAAGTCTTCTCTCAAGCATGTAATCTAATCACTCAAGCATGTAAAAAGTCTTCTCTCAAGCATGTAAAAAGCCTTCTCTCAAGCATGTAATCTAATCACTCAAGCATGTAAAAAGCCTTCTCTCAAGCATGTAATCTAATCACTCAAGCATGTAAAAAGTCTTCTCTCAAGCATGTAATCTAATCACTCAAGCATGTAAAAAGCCTTCTCTCAAGCATGTAATCTAATCACTCAAGCATGTAATCTAATCACTCATGCATGTAATCTAATCACTCATGCATGTAATCTAATCACTCAAGCATGTAATCTAATCACTCAAGCATATAATCTAATCACTCAAGCATGTAATCTAATCACTCAAGCATGTAATCTAATCACTCATGCATGTAATCTAATCACTCAAGCATGTAATCTAATCACTCAAGCATATAATCTAATCACTCAAGCATGTAATCTAATCACTCAATCATGTAAAAAGCCTTCTCTCAAGCATGTAATCTAATCACTCAATCATGTGAAAAGTCTTCTCTCAATCATGTAAAAAGCCTTCTCTCAAGCATGTAATCTAATCACTCAAGCATGTAAAAAGTCTTCTCTCAAGCATGTAATCGAATCACTCAAGCATGTAAAAAGTCTTCACTCAAGCATGTAAAAAGTCTTCTCTCAAGCATGTAATCGAATCACTCAAGCATGTAAAAAGTCTTCTCTCAAGCATGTAATCGAATCACTCAAGCATGTAAAAAGTCTTCTCTCAAGCATGTAATCGAATCACTCAAGCATGTAAAAAGTCTTCTCTAAAGCATGTAATTTAATCACTCAAGCATGTAATCGAATCACTCAAGCATGTAAAAAGCCTTCTCTCAAGCCTGTAATTTAATCACTCAAGCATACAAAAAGTCTTCTCTCAAGCATGTAATTTAATCACTCAAGCATGTAATCGAATCACTCAAGCATGTAAAAAGCCTTCTCTCAAGCATGTAATTTAATCACTCAAGCATGTAATCGAATCACTCAAGCATGTAAAAAGTCTTCTATCAAGCATGTAATTTAATCACTCAAGCATGTAAAAAGTCTTCTCTCAAGCATGTAATCTTATCACTCAAGCATGTGAAAAGTCTTCTCTCAAGCATGTAATCTAATCACTCGAGCATATAAAAAGTCTTCTCTCAAGCATGTAATCTAATCACTCAATCATGTAAAAAGTCTTCTCTCAAGCATGTAAAAAGTCTTCTCTCAAGCATGTAATCTAATCACTCAATCATGTAAAAAGTCTTCTCTCAATCATGTAAAAAGTCTTCTCTCAATCATGTTAAACGTCTTCTCTCAAGCATGTAAAAAGTCGTCTCTCAAGCATGTAATCTAATCACTCAATCATGCAAAAAGTCTTCTCTCAAGCATGTAATCTAATCACTCAATCACGTAAAAAGTCTTCTCTCAATCATGTAAAAAGTCTTCTCTCAATCATGTAATCTAATCACTCAAGCATGTAAAAAGTCCTCTCTCAAGCATGTAAAAAGTCTTCTCTCAAGCATGTAATCTAATCACTCAAGCATGTAAAAAGCCTTCTCTCAAGCATGTAATCTAATCACTCAAGCATGTAAAAAGTCTTCTCTTAAGCATGTAATCTAATCACTCAAGCATATAAAAAGTCTTCTCTCAAGCATGTAATCTAATCACTCAAGCATGTAAAAAGCCTTCTCTTAAGCATGTAATCTAATCACTCAAGCATATAAAAAGTCTTCTCTCAAGCATGTAATCTAATCACTCAAGCATGTAAAAAGTCTTCTCTTAAGCTTGTAATCTAATCACTCAAGCATATAAAAAGCCTTCTCTCAAGCATGTAATCTAATCACTCAAGCATGTAAAAAGTCTTCTCTTAAGCATGTAATCTAATCACTCAAGCATATAAAAAGTCTTCTCTCAAGCATGTAATCTAATCACTCAAGCATATAAAAAGCCTTCTCTCAAGCATGTAATCTAATCACTCAAGCATGTAAAAAGTCTTCTCTTAAGCATGTAATCTAATCACTCAAGCATATAAAAAGCCTTCTCTCAAGCATGTAATCTAATCACTCAAGCATGTAAAAAGTCTTCTCTTAAGCATGTAATCTAATCACTCAAGCATGTAAAAAGTCTTCTCTTAAGCATGTAATCTAATCACTCAAGCATATAAAAAGTCTTCTCTCAAGCATGTAATCTAATCACTCAAGCATGTAAAAAGTCTTCTCTTAAGCATGTAATCTAATCACTCAAGCATATAAAAAGTCGTCTCTCAAGCATGTAATCTAATCACTCAATCATGTAAAAAGCCTTCTCTCAAGCATGTAATCTAATCACTCAATCATGTAAAAAGCCTTCTCTCAAGCATGTAATCTAATCACTAAATCATGTAAAAAGTCTTCTCTCAAGCATGTAATCTAATCACTCAATCATGTAAAAAGCCTTCTCTCAAGCATGTAATCTAATCACTCAAGCATATAAAAAGTCTTCTCTCAAGCATGTAATCTAATCACTCAAGCATGTAAAAAGTCTTCTCTCAAGCATGTAATCTAATCACTCAATCATGTAAAAAGCCTTCTCTCAAGCATGTAATCTAATCACTAAATCATGTAAAAAGCCTTCTCTCAAGCATGTAATCTAATCACTCAATCATGTAAAAAGCCTTCTCTCAAGCATGTAATCGAATCACTCAATCATGTAAAAAGCCTTCTCTCAAGCATGTAATCTAATCACTCAATCATGTAAAAAGCCTTCTCTCAAGCATGTAATTTAATCACTAAATCATGTAAAAAGTCTTCTCTCAAGCATGTAATCTAATCACTCAATCATGTAAAAAGCCTTCTCTCAAGCATGTAATCTAATCACTCAAGCATGTAAAAAGTCTTCTCTCAAGCATGTAATCTAATCACTCAAGCATGTGAAAAGTCTTCTCTCAAGCATATAATCGAATCTCTCAAGCATGTAAAAAGTCTTCTCTCAAGCATGTAATCTAATCACTCGAGCATGTGAAAAGTCTTCTCTCAAGCATGTAATCTAATCACTCAAGCATGTAAAAAGTCTTCTCTCAAGCATGTAAAAAGTCTTCTCTCAAGCATGTAATCTAATCACTCAAGCATGTAAAAAGTCTTCTCTCAAGCATGTAATCTAATCACTCAAGCATGTGAAAAGTCTTCTCTCAAGCATGTAATCTAATCACTCAAGCATGTGAAAAGTCTTCTCTCAAGCATGTAATCTAATCACTCAAGCTTGTGAAAAGTCTTCTCTCAAGCATGTAATCGAATCTCTCAAGCATGTAAAAAGTCTTCACTCAAGCATATAATCTAATCACTCGAGCATGTAAAAAGTCTTCTCTCAAGCATGTAATCTAATCACTCAAGCTTGTGAAAAGTCTTCTCTCAAGCATGTAATCGAATCTCTCAAGCATGTAAAAAGTCTTCTCTCAAGCATGTAATCTAATCACTCGAGCATGTGAAAAGTCTTCTCTCAAGCATGTAATCTAATCACTCAAGCATGTAAAAAGTCTTCTCTCAAGCATGTAAAAAGTCTTCTCTCAAGCATGTAATCTAATCACTCAATCATGTAAAAAGTCTTCTCTCAATCAAGTAATCTAATCACTCAAGCATGTAAAAAGTCTTCTCTCAAGCATGTAAAAAGTCTTCTCTCAAGCATGTAATCTAATCACTCAAGCATGTAAAAAGTCTTCTCTCAAGCATGTAATCTAATCACTCAAGCATGTGAAAAGTCTTCTCTCAAGCATATAATCGAATCTCTCAATCATGTAAAAAGTCTTCTCTCAATCACGTAAAAAGTCTTCTCTCAATCATGTAAAAAGTCGTCTCTCAAGCATGTTATCTAATCACTCAATCATGTAAAAAGTCTTCTCTCAAGCATGTAATCTAATCACTCAATCACGTAAAATGTCTTCTCTCAATCATGTAAAAAGTCGTCTCTCAAGCATGTAATCGAATCACTCAAGCATGTAAAAAGTCGTCTCTCAAGCATGTAATCTAATCACTCAAGCATGTAATCGAATCACTCAAGCATGTAATCGAATCACTCAAGCATGTAAAAAGTCTTCACTCAAGCATGTAATCGAATCACTCAAGCATGTAAAAAGCCTTCTCTCAAGCATGTAATCTAATCACTCAAGCATGTAAAAAGCCTTCTCTCAAGCATGTAATCTAATCACTCAAGCATGTAAAAAGTCTTCTCTCAAGCATGTAATCTAATCACTCAAGCATGTAAAAAGTCTTCTCTCAAGCATGTAATCTAATCACTCAAGCATGTAAAAAGTCTTCTCTCAAGCATGTAAAAAGCCTTCTCTCAAGCATGTAATCTAATCACTCAAGCATGTAAAAAGCCTTCTCTCAAGCATGTAATCTAATCACTCAAGCATGTAAAAAGTCTTCTCTCAAGCATGTAATCTAATCACTCAAGCATGAAAAAGCCTTCTCTCAAGCATGTAATCTAATCACTCAAGCATGTAATCTAATCACTCATGCATGTAATCTAATCACTCATGCATGTAATCTAATCACTCAAGCATGTAATCTAATCACTCAAGCATATAATCTAATCACTCAAGCATGTAATCTAATCACTCAAGCATGTAATCTAATCACTCATGCATGTAATCTAATCACTCAAGCATGTAATCTAATCACTCAAGCATATAATCTAATCACTCAAGCATGTAATCTAATCACTCAATCATGTAAAAAGCCTTCTCTCAAGCATGTAATCTAATCACTCAATCATGTGAAAAGTCTTCTCTCAATCATGTAAAAAGCCTTCTCTCAAGCATGTAATCTAATCACTCAAGCATGTAAAAAGTCTTCTCTCAAGCATGTAATCGAATCACTCAAGCATGTAAAAAGTCTTCACTCAAGCATGTAAAAAGTCTTCTCTCAAGCATGTAATCGAATCACTCAAGCATGTAAAAAGTCTTCTCTCAAGCATGTAATCGAATCACTCAAGCATGTAAAAAGTCTTCTCTCAAGCATGTAATCGAATCACTCAAGCATGTAAAAAGTCTTCTCTAAAGCATGTAATTTAATCACTCAAGCATGTAATCGAATCACTCAAGCATGTAAAAAGCCTTCTCTCAAGCCTGTAATTTAATCACTCAAGCATACAAAAAGTCTTCTCTCAAGCATGTAATTTAATCACTCAAGCATGTAATCGAATCACTCAAGCATGTAAAAAGCCTTCTCTCAAGCATGTAATTTAATCACTCAAGCATGTAATCGAATCACTCAAGCATGTAAAAAGCCTTCTCTCAAGCCTGTAATCGAATCACTCAAGCATGTAAAAAGCCTTCTCTCAAGCCTGTAATTTAATCACTCAAGCATACAAAAAGCCTTCTCTCAAGCATGTAATTTAATCACTCAAGCATGTAATTTAATCACTCAAGCATGTAAAAAGCCTTCTGGGCAATTCCACGACGTTACGGAGTGACAATTTGAGTGATTTTTGTGAACTTTGATTGCTCTAGCATAGTGATAAAGCCACTAGTACCTACCCTCTATATATCATATTGTAAAGGAAGAGTTGCACTTTACAGAGATATTAATGGAGTTCCTGTAAGTTGGACCATTGTCAAGTAATTAACATTCAAAAACTGTGTTGCGGAGTGACACTGTCTTTTGTCATTTATTAAACAATAACAACATTTATTGAAAACTCTGCTCTCACAATAGTTATAAAATTGTAATGAAATAATGGGAAGATACATTAATAGTTGTGCCTTCAGTACAGGGGTTTCAAAATTCCAGACATGACCTAATTACTCTGAAATAATTACAATAGTCCCGTTACGGAGTGACAAAAAACCCCGTTACGGAGTGACGAGTCAATTTTGAGATTTCTCCCAAAGCAACAAATCATTTCTAGATAACGCCAGGCTTTCATTCTGAACCCAGCTGACTTGTGCTGGCGTTTCAACATCTAACACTTTAGATAAAGAATAAAAATATAAATCTGAACTGAGAAAATATACAATAAACATATAAAAAATCAAGAAATAGACTAAAGAAATTGAGAACAATTTACGAGTGGATGACCAGAAACAAAACAAAGTTTGGAATTAATCAGTTGGCCACATCACAAAACTTCACATGACTGCCCTGCAAAAGGTTCCCTTTCCCAAAGGACATTCAGCAAATACATAATGATTGCGATGGTCGAGGGATGGCTGAAGAAGGAATCTGACGACTTGGTTGGAATCAATCCAGGATTTATCTTCCACCTCTGGGAATGTATATGCCAAGTCAGATAGGCCCGCTTTTCGCAAAAATGATACTTCCAAACAACCATCATCTACTATCTGAGTCACCTGGCCAACAAACAACTTCTTAGATTTTTTTTGTGACATACTGCACAGTCACAAAGTCACCAGGGTGCACTTGGGGTTGACTGTCTGACCTGGGGCGCTCAGCAGGTGCTGGACTAGCAGTATTTTGACATTCCAAGGATGATACATGGCACTCGGGGTGAAGACTCACCAATTCAAATTGTTCCGCTGTCGAGTACATAGAGGCGCTCACAACATATTTCCTCACAGGTTTCACACAGTGTGTTTGGTGTGTTTTCGGAAGCGACGTCACTAACTGCCAGCACTCGTCCAATTGCGACTGGCACTTCTCAATGTCTCCTGCTTCGATGAATAAAACTTCGATCTTTTTGCACTGTGCCGCTGCTACGCGGAAGAAGGATTCTGCATCAGATACAGGATCCCCAGCCAGATTTGCCAACCAAACTCTCCTCTTTACCTCACCTCCTATCCCATCAACAGCACCCTTACCGTGACATGTGGCAAAGAAATTCCAGGATAATTGAATCTTGAACAATTCCTGAAGGAACTCACCTTTTTCAGGCTGAGTTATCAATTGTTTGACAGAATGAGTCACTCTGTAACGTTACGGAGTGACAAGTTTTATTTTTAATTTATTTTCTGTAGATTAAAAAAAAAAAAAAATTATACTGCACAATGATTGGGTGGTATAAGTTCTTAATGACCCTGGATTTATTTGGTTTTTCATCCACCAGTTAAAGAGAAAAGTAACCAAATGTCAAATTTTCGTTATGGAGTGACACATCACGGAGTGACATCTGACTCCTAATTTGAGTTTTAATTTTAAAGCATAGAAGGACAACTCATATTTTTTCAATTGGTTTTGAAATAATCTTCATACAGGTAGCTTCTGATGGATAGCATTTGTTGACTTCATACCAATGAATTGAGAGAATGAATGAATTATAGTTCTTTGCATTATCGAGGGCCAATTTTACTGCGCTTTTCAGTAGAATGACTTCATTAATTGCAATGAGTGATGTAAGCCAACAGAGCAAGTTAACTCAGTGATCTTGATATTTATCTGAAAGTACATGTTTTCAGCTTCCATTTGGTACATAACATGAACTTTTTCAGTCAAATTTAAAATTTGACCTCTGCGGACCATTTCTCGTGGAATTGCCCTTCTCTCAAGCATGTAATCTAATCACTCAAGCATGTAAAAAGTCTTCTCTCAAGCATGTAATTTAATCCCTCAAGCATATAAAAAGCCTTCTCTCAAGCATGTAATTTAATCACTCAAGCATGTAAAAAGCCTTCTCTCAAGCATGTAATCTAATCACTCAATCATGTAAAAAGTCTTCTCTCAAGCATGTAATTTAATCCCTCAAGCATATAAAAAGCCTTCTCTCAAGCATGTAATTTAATCACTCAAGCATATAAAAAGCCTTCTCTCAAGCATGTAATTTAATCACTCAAGCATGTAAAAAGCCTTCTCTCAAGCATGTAATCTAATCACTCAAGCATGTAAAAAGTCTTCTCTCAAGCATGTAATTTAATCCCTCAAGCATATAAAAAGCCTTCTCTCAAGCATGTAATTTAATCACTCAAGCATGCAAAAAGCCTTCTCTCAAGCATGTAATCTAATCACTCAAGCATGTAAAACGCCTTCTCTCAAGCATGTAATTTAATCCCTCAAGCATATAAAAAGCCTTCTCTCAAGCATGTAATTTAATCACTCAAGCATATAAAAAGCCTTCTCTCAAGCATGTAATTTAATCACTCAAGCATGTAAAACGCCTTCTCTCAAGCATGTAATCTAATCACTCAAGCATGTAAAAAGCCTTCTCTCAAGCATGTAATTTAATCCCTCAAGCATATAAAAAGCCTTCTCTCAAGCATGTAATTTAATCACTCAAGCATGTAAAAAGCCTTCTCTCAAGCATGTAATCTAATCACTCAAGCATGTAATCTAATCACTCATGCATGTAATCTAATCACTCATGCATGTAATCTAATCACTCAAGCATGTAATCTAATCACTCAAGCATATAATCTAATCACTCAAGCATGTAATCTAATCACTCAAGCATGTAATCTAATCACTCATGCATGTAATCTAATCACTCAAGCATGTAATCTAATCACTCAAGCATATAATCTAATCACTCAAGCATGTAATCTAATCACTCAATCATGTAAAAAGCCTTCTCTCAAGCATGTAATCTAATCACTCAATCATGTGAAAAGTCTTCTCTCAATCATGTAAAAAGCCTTCTCTCAAGCATGTAATCTAATCACTCAAGCATGTAAAAAGTCTTCTCTCAAGCATGTAATCGAATCACTCAAGCATGTAAAAAGTCTTCACTCAAGCATGTAAAAAGTCTTCTCTCAAGCATGTAATCGAATCACTCAAGCATGTAAAAAGTCTTCTCTCAAGCATGTAATCGAATCACTCAAGCATGTAAAAAGTCTTCTCTCAAGCATGTAATCGAATCACTCAAGCATGTAAAAAGTCTTCTCTAAAGCATGTAATTTAATCACTCAAGCATGTAATCGAATCACTCAAGCATGTAAAAAGCCTTCTCTCAAGCCTGTAATTTAATCACTCAAGCATACAAAAAGTCTTCTCTCAAGCATGTAATTTAATCACTCAAGCATGTAATCGAATCACTCAAGCATGTAAAAAGCCTTCTCTCAAGCATGTAATTTAATCACTCAAGCATGTAATCGAATCACTCAAGCATGTAAAAAGCCTTCTCTCAAGCCTGTAATCGAATCACTCAAGCATGTAAAAAGCCTTCTCTCAAGCCTGTAATTTAATCACTCAAGCATACAAAAAGCCTTCTCTCAAGCATGTAATTTAATCACTCAAGCATGTAATTTAATCACTCAAGCATGTAAAAAGCCTTCTGGGCAATTCCACGACGTTACGGAGTGACAATTTGAGTGATTTTTGTGAACTTTGATTGCTCTAGCATAGTGATAAAGCCACTAGTACCTACCCTCTATATATCATATTGTAAAGGAAGAGTTGCACTTTACAGAGATATTAATGGAGTTCCTGTAAGTTGGACCATTGTCAAGTAATTAACATTCAAAAACTGTGTTGCGGAGTGACACTGTCTTTTGTCATTTATTAAACAATAACAACATTTATTGAAAACTCTGCTCTCACAATAGTTATAAAATTGTAATGAAATAATGGGAAGATACATTAATAGTTGTGCCTTCAGTACAGGGGTTTCAAAATTCCAGACATGACCTAATTACTCTGAAATAATTACAATAGTCCCGTTACGGAGTGACAAAAAACCCCGTTACGGAGTGACGAGTCAATTTTGAGATTTCTCCCAAAGCAACAAATCATTTCTAGATAACGCCAGGCTTTCATTCTGAACCCAGCTGACTTGTGCTGGCGTTTCAACATCTAACACTTTAGATAAAGAATAAAAATATAAATCTGAACTGAGAAAATATACAATAAACATATAAAAAATCAAGAAATAGACTAAAGAAATTGAGAACAATTTACGAGTGGATGACCAGAAACAAAACAAAGTTTGGAATTAATCAGTTGGCCACATCACAAAACTTCACATGACTGCCCTGCAAAAGGTTCCCTTTCCCAAAGGACATTCAGCAAATACATAATGATTGCGATGGTCGAGGGATGGCTGAAGAAGGAATCTGACGACTTGGTTGGAATCAATCCAGGATTTATCTTCCACCTCTGGGAATGTATATGCCAAGTCAGATAGGCCCGCTTTTCGCAAAAATGATACTTCCAAACAACCATCATCTACTATCTGAGTCACCTGGCCAACAAACAACTTCTTAGATTTTTTTTGTGACATACTGCACAGTCACAAAGTCACCAGGGTGCACTTGGGGTTGACTGTCTGACCTGGGGCGCTCAGCAGGTGCTGGACTAGCAGTATTTTGACATTCCAAGGATGATACATGGCACTCGGGGTGAAGACTCACCAATTCAAATTGTTCCGCTGTCGAGTACATAGAGGCGCTCACAACATATTTCCTCACAGGTTTCACACAGTGTGTTTGGTGTGTTTTCGGAAGCGACGTCACTAACTGCCAGCACTCGTCCAATTGCGACTGGCACTTCTCAATGTCTCCTGCTTCGATGAATAAAACTTCGATCTTTTTGCACTGTGCCGCTGCTACGCGGAAGAAGGATTCTGCATCAGATACAGGATCCCCAGCCAGATTTGCCAACCAAACTCTCCTCTTTACCTCACCTCCTATCCCATCAACAGCACCCTTACCGTGACATGTGGCAAAGAAATTCCAGGATAATTGAATCTTGAACAATTCCTGAAGGAACTCACCTTTTTCAGGCTGAGTTATCAATTGTTTGACAGAATGAGTCACTCTGTAACGTTACGGAGTGACAAGTTTTATTTTTAATTTATTTTCTGTAGATTAAAAAAAAAAAAAAATTATACTGCACAATGATTGGGTGGTATAAGTTCTTAATGACCCTGGATTTATTTGGTTTTTCATCCACCAGTTAAAGAGAAAAGTAACCAAATGTCAAATTTTCGTTATGGAGTGACACATCACGGAGTGACATCTGACTCCTAATTTGAGTTTTAATTTTAAAGCATAGAAGGACAACTCATATTTTTTCAATTGGTTTTGAAATAATCTTCATACAGGTAGCTTCTGATGGATAGCATTTGTTGACTTCATACCAATGAATTGAGAGAATGAATGAATTATAGTTCTTTGCATTATCGAGGGCCAATTTTACTGCGCTTTTCAGTAGAATGACTTCATTAATTGCAATGAGTGATGTAAGCCAACAGAGCAAGTTAACTCAGTGATCTTGATATTTATCTGAAAGTACATGTTTTCAGCTTCCATTTGGTACATAACATGAACTTTTTCAGTCAAATTTAAAATTTGACCTCTGCGGACCATTTCTCGTGGAATTGCCCTTCTCTCAAGCATGTAATCTAATCACTCAAGCATGTAAAAAGTCTTCTCTCAAGCATGTAATTTAATCCCTCAAGCATATAAAAAGCCTTCTCTCAAGCATGTAATTTAATCACTCAAGCATGCAAAAAGCCTTCTCTCAAGCATGTAATCTAATCACTCAAGCATGTAAAACGCCTTCTCTCAAGCATGTAATTTAATCCCTCAAGCATATAAAAAGCCTTCTCTCAAGCATGTAATTTAATCACTCAAGCATATAAAAAGCCTTCTCTCAAGCATGTAATTTAATCACTCAAGCATGTAAAACGCCTTCTCTCAAGCATGTAATCTAATCACTCAAGCATGTAAAAAGCCTTCTCTCAAGCATGTAATTTAATCCCTCAAGCATATAAAAAGCCTTCTCTCAAGCATGTAATTTAATCACTCAAGCATGTAAAAAGCCTTCTCTCAAGCATGTAATCTAATCACTCAAGCATATAAAAAGCCTTCTCTCAAGCATGTAATTTAATCACTCAAGCATGTAAAACGCCTTCTCTCAAGCATGTAATCTAATCACTCAAGCATGTAAAAAGCCTTCTCTCAAGCATGTAATTTAATCACTCAAGCATATAAAAAGCCTCTCTCAAGCATGTAATCTAATCACTCAAGCATGTAAAAAGTCTTCTCTCAAGCATGTAATCTAATCACTCAAGCATATAAAAAGCCTTCTCTCAAGCATGTAATCTAATCACTCAAGCATGTAAAAAGTCTTCTATCAAGCATGTAATTTAATCACTCAAGCATGTAAAAAGTCTTCTCTCAAGCATGTAATCTTATCACTCAAGCATGTGAAAAGTCTTCTCTCAAGCATGTAATCTAATCACTCGAGCATATAAAAAGTCTTCTCTCAAGCATGTAATCTAATCACTCAATCATGTAAAAAGTCTTCTCTCAAGCATGTAAAAAGTCTTCTCTCAAGCATGTAATCTAATCACTCAATCATGTAAAAAGTCTTCTCTCAATCATGTAAAAAGTCTTCTCTCAATCATGTTAAACGTCTTCTCTCAAGCATGTAAAAAGTCGTCTCTCAAGCATGTAATCTAATCACTCAATCATGCAAAAAGTCTTCTCTCAAGCATGTAATCTAATCACTCAATCACGTAAAAAGTCTTCTCTCAATCATGTAAAAAGTCTTCTCTCAATCATGTAATCTAATCACTCAAGCATGTAAAAAGTCCTCTCTCAAGCATGTAAAAAGTCTTCTCTCAAGCATGTAATCGAATCACTCAAGCATGTAAAAAGCCTTCTCTCAAGCATATAATCGAATCACTCAAGCATGTGAAAAGTCTTCACTTAAGCATGTAATCGAATCACTCAAGCATGTAAAAAGTCTTCACTCAAGCATGTAATCGAATCACTCAAGCATGTAAAACGTCTTCACTCAAGCATGTAATCGAATCACTCAAGCATGTAAAAAGCCTTCTCTCAAGCATGTAATCTAATCACTCAAGCATGTAAAAAGTCTTCTCTCAAGCATGTAATCTAATCACTCAAGCATGTAAAAAGTCTTCTCTCAAGCATGTAATCTAATCACTCAAGCATGTAAAAAGTCTTCACTCAAGCATGTAATCGAATCACTCAAGCATGTAAAAAGCCTTCTCTCAAGCATGTAATCTAATCACTCAAGCATGTAAAAAGTCTTTTCTCAAGCATGTAATCTAATCACTCAAGCATATAAAAAGTCTTCTCTCAAGCATGTAATCTAATCACTCAAGCATGTAAAAAGCCTTCTCTCAAGCATGTAATCTAATCACTCAAGCATGTAAAAAGTCTTCTCTCAAGCATGTAATTTAATCACTCAAGCATGTAAAAAGCCTTCTCTCAAGCATGTAATCTAATCACTCAAGCATGTAAAAAGTCTTCTCTCAAGCATGTAATCTAATCACTCAAGCATGTGAAAAGTCTTCTCTCAAGCATGTAATCGAATCTCTCAAGCATGTAAAAAGTCTTCACTCAAGCATATAATCTAATCACTCAAGCATGTAAAAAGTCTTCTCTCAAGCATGTAATCTAATCACTCAATCATGTAAAAAGTCTTCTCTCAATCATGTAAAAAGTCTTCTCTCAATCATGTAAAAAGTCTTCTCTCAAGCATGTAATCTAATCACTCAATCATGTAAAAAGTCTTCTCTCAAGCATGTAATCTAATCACTCAAGCATGTAAAAAGTCTTCTCTCAAGCATGTAAAAAGTCTTCTCTCAAGCATGTAATCGAATCACTCAATCATGTAAAAAGTCTTCTCTCAATCATGTAAAAAGTCTTCTCTCAAGCATGTAAAAAGTCTTCTCTCAAGCATGTAATCTAATCACTCAAGCATATAAAAAGCCTTCTCTCAAGCATGTAATCTAATCACTCAAGTATGTAAAAAGTCTTCTCTTAAGCATGTAATCTAATCACTCAAGCATATAAAAAGTCTTCTCTCAAGCATGTAATCTAATCACTCAAGCATGTAAAAAGCCTTCTCTCAAGCATGTAATCTAATCACTCAAGCATGTAAAAAGTCTTCTCTCAAGCATGTAATCGAATCTCTCAAGCATGTAAAAAGTCTTCACTCAAGCATATAATCTAATCACTCAAGCATGTAAAAAGTCTTCTCTCAAGCATGTAAAAAGTCTTCTCTCAAGCATGTAATCTAATCACTCAAGCATGTAAAAAGTCGTCTCTCAAGCATGTAATCTAATCACTCAATCATGTAAAAAGTCTTCTCTCAAGCATGTAATCTAATCACTCAATCATGTAAAAAGTCTTCTCTCAAGCATGTAATCTAATCACTCAATCATGTAAAAAGCCTTCTCTCAAGCATGAAATCTAATCACTAAATCATGTAAAAAGGCTTCTCTCAAGCATGTAATCTAATCACTCAATCATGTAAAAAGCCTTCTCTCAAGCATGTAATCTAATCACTAAATCATGTAAAAAGCCTTCTCTCAAGCATGTAATCTAATCACTCAATCATGTAAAAAGCCTTCTCTCAAGCATGTAATCTAATCACTAAATCATGTAAAAAGCCTTCTCTCAAGCATGTAATCTAATCACTCAAGCATGTGAAAAGTCTTCTCTCAAGCATGTAAAAAGTCTTCTCTCAAGCATGTAATCTAATCACTCAATCATGTAAAAAGTCTTCTCTCAAGCATGTAAAAAGTCTTCTCTCAAGCATGTAATCTAATCACTCAATCATGTAAAAAGTCTTCTCTCAATCATGTAATCTAATCACTCAAGCATGTAAAAAGTCTTCTCTCAAGCATGTAATCTAATCACTCAATCATGTAAAAAGACTTCTCTCAATCATGTAAAAAGTCTTCTCTCAATCATGTTAAACGTCTTCTCTCAAGCATGTAAAAAGTCGTCTCTCAAGCATGTAATCTAATCACTCAATCATGCAAAAAGTCTTCTCTCAAGCATGTAATCTAATCACTCAATCACGTAAAAAGTCTTCTCTCAATCATGTAAAAAGTCTTCTCTCAATCATGTAAAAAGTCTTCTCTCAAGCATGTAAAAAGTCGTCTCTCAAGCATGTAATCTAATCACTCAATCATGTAAAAGGTCGTCTCTCAAGCATGTAAAAAGTCTTCTCTCAAGCATTTAATCGAATCACTCAAGCATGTAAAAAGTCGTCTCTCAAGCATGTAATCTAATCACTCAAGCATGTAAAAAGTCCTCTCTCAAGCATGTAATCTAATCACTCAAGCATGTAAAAAGCCTTCTCTCAAGCATATAATCTAATCACTCAAGCATGTGAAAAGTCTTCTCTTAAGCATGTAATCGAATCACTCAAGCATGTAAAAAGTCTTCTCTCAAGCATGTAATCTAATCACTCAAGCATGTAAAAAGTCCTCTCTCAAGCATGTAATCTAATCACTCAAGCATGTAAAAAGCCTTCTCTCAAGCATATAATCTAATCACTCAAGCATGTGAAAAGTCTTCTCTTAAGCATGTAATCGAATCACTCAAGCATGTAAAAAGTCTTCTCTCAAGCATGTAATCTAATCACTCAAGCATGTAAAAAGTCTTCTCTCAAGCATGTAATCGAATCACTCAAGCATGTAAAAAGCCTTCTCTCAAGCATATAATCTAATCACTCAAGCATGTGAAAAGTCTTCTCTTAAGCATGTTATCGAATCACTCAAGCATGTAAAAAGCCTTCTCTCAAGCATATAATCTAATCACTCAAGCATGTGAAAAGTCTTCTCTTAAGCATGTAATCGAATCACTCAAGCATGTAAAAAGTCTTCACTCAAGCATGTAATCGAATCACTCAAGCATGTAAAACGTCTTCACTCAAGCATGTAATCGAATCACTCAAGCATGTAAAAAGCCTTCTCTCAAGCATGTAATCTAATCACTCAAGCATGTAAAAAGCCTTCTCTCAAGCATGTTATCTAATCACTCAAGCATGTAAAAAGTCTTCTCTCAAGCATGTAATCTAATCACTCAAGCATGTAAAAAGTCTTCACTCAAGCATGTAATCGAATCACTCAAGCATGTAAAAAGCCTTCTCTCAAGCATGTAATCTAATCACTCAAGCATGTAAAAAGCCTTCTCTCAAGCATGTAATCGAATCACTCAAGCATGTAATCGAATCACTCAAGCATGTAAAAAGTCTTCACTCAAGCATGTAATCGAATCACTCAAGCATGTAAAAAGCCTTCTCTCAAGCATGTAATCTAATCACTCAAGCATGTAAAAAGCCTTCTCTCAAGCATGTAATCTAATCACTCAAGCATGTAAAAAGTCTTCTCTCAAGCATGTAATCTAATCACTCAAGCATGTAAAAAGTCTTCTCTCAAGCATGTAATCTAATCACTCAAGCATGTAAAAAGTCTTCTCTCAAGCATGTAAAAAGCCTTCTCTCAAGCATGTAATCTAATCACTCAAGCATGTAAAAAGCCTTCTCTCAAGCATGTAATCTAATCACTCAAGCATGTAAAAAGTCTTCTCTCAAGCATGTAATCTAATCACTCAAGCATGTAAAAAGCCTTCTCTCAAGCATGTAATCTAATCACTCAAGCATGTAATCTAATCACTCATGCATGTAATCTAATCACTCAATCATGTAAAAAGCCTTCTCTCAAGCATGTAATCTAATCACTCAATCATGTGAAAAGTCTTCTCTCAATCATGTAAAAAGCCTTCTCTCAAGCATGTAATCTAATCACTCAAGCATGTAAAAAGTCTTCTCTCAAGCATGTAATCGAATCACTCAAGCATGTAAAAAGTCTTCACTCAAGCATGTAAAAAGTCTTCTCTCAAGCATGTAATCGAATCACTCAAGCATGTAAAAAGTCTTCTCTCAAGCATGTAATCGAATCACTCAAGCATGTAAAAAGTCTTCTCTCAAGCATGTAATCGAATCACTCAAGCATGTAAAAAGTCTTCTCTAAAGCATGTAATTTAATCACTCAAGCATGTAATCGAATCACTCAAGCATGTAAAAAGCCTTCTCTCAAGCCTGTAATTTAATCACTCAAGCATACAAAAAGTCTTCTCTCAAGCATGTAATTTAATCACTCAAGCATGTAATCGAATCACTCAAGCATGTAAAAAGCCTTCTCTCAAGCATGTAATTTAATCACTCAAGCATGTAATCGAATCACTCAAGCATGTAAAAAGCCTTCTCTCAAGCCTGTAATTTAATCACTCAAGCATGTAATTTAATCACTCAAGCATGTAAAAAGCCTTCTGGGCAATTCCACAACGTTACGGAGTGACAATTTGAGTGATTTTTGTGAACTTTGATTGCTCTAGCATAGTGATAAAGCCACTAGTACCTACCCTCTATATATCATATTGTAAAGGAAGAGTTGCACTTTACAGAGATATTAATGGAGTTCCTGTAAGTTGGACCATTGTCAAGTAATTAACATTCAAAAACTGTGTTGTGGAGTGACACTGTCTTTTGTCATTTATTAAACAATAACAACATTTATTGAAAACTCTGCTCTCACAATAGTTATAAAATTGTAATGAAATAATGGGAAGATACATTAATAGTTGTGCCTTCAGTACAGGGGTTTCAAAATTCCAGACATGACCTAATTACTCTGAAATAATTACAATAGTCCCGTTACGGAGTGACAAAAAACCCCGTTACGGAGTGACGAGTCAATTTTGAGATTTCTCCCAAAGCAACAAATCATTTCTAGATAACGCCAGGCTTTCATTCTGAACCCAGCTGACTTGTGCTGGCGTTTCAACATCTAACACTTTAGATAAAGAATAAAAATATAAATCTGAACTGAGAAAATATACAATAAACATATAAAAAGTCAAGAAATAGACTAAAGAAATTGAGAACAATTTACGAGTGGATGACCAGAAACAAAACAAAGTTTGGAATTAATCAGTTGGCCACATCACAAAACTTCACATGACTGCCCTGCAAAAGGTTCCCTTTCCCAAAGGACATTCAGCAAATACATAATGATTGCGATGGTCGAGGGATGGCTGAAGAAGGAATCTGACGACTTGGTTGGAATCAATCCAGGATTTATCTTCCACCTCTGGGAATGTATATGCCAAGTCAGATAGGCCCGCTTTTCGCAAAAATGATACTTCCAAACAACCATCATCTACTATCTGAGTCACCTGGCCAACAAACAACTTCTTAGATTTTTTTTGTGACATACTGCACAGTCACAAAGTCACCAGGGTGCACTTGGGGTTGACTGTCTGACCTGGGGCGCTCAGCAGGTGCTGGACTAGCAGTATTTTGACATTCCAAGGATGATACATGGCACTCGGGGTGAAGACTCACCAATTCAAATTGTTCCGCTGTCGAGTACATAGAGGCGCTCACAACATATTTCCTCACAGGTTTCACACAGTGTGTTTGGTGTGTTTTCGGAAGCGACGTCACTAACTGCCAGCACTCGTCCAATTGCGACTGGCACTTCTCAATGTCTCCTGCTTCGATGAATAAAACTTCGATCTTTTTGCACTGTGCCGCTGCTACGCGGAAGAAGGATTCTGCATCAGATACAGGATCCCCAGCCAGATTTGCCAACCAAACTCTCCTCTTTACCTCACCTCCTATCCCATCAACAGCACCCTTACCGTGACATGTGGCAAAGAAATTCCAGGATAATTGAATCTTGAACAATTCCTGAAGGAACTCACCTTTTTCAGGCTGAGTTATCAATTGTTTGACAGAATGAGTCACTCTGTAACGTTACGGAGTGACAAGTTTTATTTTAAATTTATTTTCTGTAGATTAAAAAAAAATAATATTATACTGCACAATGATTGGGTGGTATAAGTTCTTAATGACCCTGGATTTATTTGGTTTTTCATCCACCAGTTAAAGAGAAAAGTAACCAAATGTCAAATTTTCGTTATGGAGTGACACATCACGGAGTGACATCTGACTCCTAATTTGAGTTTTAATTTTAAAGCATGGAAGGACAACTCATATTTTTTCAATTGGTTTTGAAATAATCTTCATACAGGTAGCTTCTGATGGATAGCATTTGTTGACTTCATACCAATGAATTGAGAGAATGAATGAATTATAGTTCTTTGCATTATCGAGGGCCAATTTTACTGCGCTTTTCAGTAGAATGACTTCATTAATTGCAATGAGTGATGTAAGCCAACAGAGCAAGTTAACTCAGTGATCTTGATATTTATCTGAAAGTACATGTTTTCAGCTTCCATTTGGTACATAACATGAACTTTTTCAGTCAAATTTAAAATTTGACCTCTGCGGACCATTTCTCGTGGAATTGCCCTTCTCTCAAGCATGTAATCTAATCACTCAAGCATGTAAAAAGTCTTCTCTCAAGCATGTAATTTAATCCCTCAAGCATATAAAAAGCCTTCTCTCAAGCATGTAATTTAATCACTCAAGCATGTAAAAAGCCTTCTCTCAAGCATGTAATCTAATCACTCAAGCATGCCTTCTCTCAAGCATGTAATTTAATCCCTCAAGCATATAAAAAGCCTTCTCTCAAGCATGTAATTTAATCACTCAAGCATATAAAAAGCCTTCTCTCAAGCATGTAATTTAATCACTCAAGCATGTAAAACGCCTTCTCTCAAGCATGTAATCTAATCACTCAAGCATGTAAAAAGCCTTCTCTCAAGCATGTAATTTAATCCCTCAAGCATATAAAAAGCCTTCTCTCAAGCATGTAATTTAATCACTCAAGCATGTAAAAAGCCTTCTCTCAAGCATGTAATCTAATCACTCAAGCATATAAAAAGCCTTCTCTCAAGCATGTAATTTAATCACTCAAGCATGTAAAACGCCTTCTCTCAAGCATGTAATCTAATCACTCAAGCATGTAAAAAGCCTTCTCTCAAGCATGTAATTTAATCACTCAAGCATATAAAAAGCCTCTCTCAAGCATGTAATCTAATCACTCAAGCATGTAAAAAGTCTTCTCTCAAGCATGTAATCTAATCACTCAAGCATATAAAAAGCCTTCTCTCAAGCATGTAATCTAATCACTCAAGCATGTAAAAAGTCTTCTATCAAGCATGTAATTTAATCACTCAAGCATGTAAAAAGTCTTCTCTCAAGCATGTAATCTTATCACTCAAGCATGTGAAAAGTCTTCTCTCAAGCATGTAATCTAATCACTCGAGCATATAAAAAGTCTTCTCTCAAGCATGTAATCTAATCACTCAATCATGTAAAAAGTCTTCTCTCAAGCATGTAAAAAGTCTTCTCTCAAGCATGTAATCTAATCACTCAATCATGTAAAAAGTCTTCTCTCAATCATGTAAAAAGTCTTCTCTCAATCATGTTAAACGTCTTCTCTCAAGCATGTAAAAAGTCGTCTCTCAAGCATGTAATCTAATCACTCAATCATGCAAAAAGTCTTCTCTCAAGCATGTAATCTAATCACTCAATCACGTAAAAAGTCTTCTCTCAATCATGTAAAAAGTCTTCTCTCAATCATGTAATCTAATCACTCAAGCATGTAAAAAGTCCTCTCTCAAGCATGTAAAAAGTCTTCTCTCAAGCATGTAATCGAATCACTCAAGCATGTAAAAAGCCTTCTCTCAAGCATATAATCGAATCACTCAAGCATGTGAAAAGTCTTCACTTAAGCATGTAATCGAATCACTCAAGCATGTAAAACGTCTTCACTCAAGCATGTAATCGAATCACTCAAGCATGTAAAAAGCCTTCTCTCAAGCATGTAATCTAATCACTCAAGCATGTAAAAAGTCTTCTCTCAAGCATGTAATCTAATCACTCAAGCATGTAAAAAGTCTTCTCTCAAGCATGTAATCTAATCACTCAAGCATGTAAAAAGTCTTCACTCAAGCATGTAATCGAATCACTCAAGCATGTAAAAAGCCTTCTCTCAAGCATGTAATCTAATCACTCAAGCATGTAAAAAGTCTTTTCTCAAGCATGTAATCTAATCACTCAAGCATATAAAAAGTCTTCTCTCAAGCATGTAATCTAATCACTCAAGCATGTAAAAAGCCTTCTCTCAAGCATGTAATCTAATCACTCAAGCATGTAAAAAGTCTTCTCTCAAGCATGTAATTTAATCACTCAAGCATGTAAAAAGCCTTCTCTCAAGCATGTAATCTAATCACTCAAGCATGTAAAAAGTCTTCTCTCAAGCATGTAATCTAATCACTCAAGCATGTGAAAAGTCTTCTCTCAAGCATGTAATCGAATCTCTCAAGCATGTAAAAAGTCTTCACTCAAGCATATAATCTAATCACTCAAGCATGTAAAAAGTCTTCTCTCAAGCATGTAATCTAATCACTCAATCATGTAAAAAGTCTTCTCTCAATCATGTAAAAAGTCTTCTCTCAATCATGTAAAAAGTCTTCTCTCAAGCATGTAATCTAATCACTCAAACATGTAAAAAGTCTTCTCTCAAGCATGTAATCTAATCACTCAAGCATGTAAAAAGTCTTCTCTCAAGCATGTAAAAAGTCTTCTCTCAAGCATGTAATCGAATCACTCAATCATGTAAAAAGTCTTCTCTCAATCATGTAAAAAGTCTTCTCTCAAGCATGTAAAAAGTCTTCTCTCAAGCATGTAATCTAATCACTCAAGCATATAAAAAGCCTTCTCTCAAGCATGTAATCTAATCACTCAAGTATGTAAAAAGTCTTCTCTTAAGCATGTAATCTAATCACTCAAGCATATAAAAAGTCTTCTCTCAAGCATGTAATCTAATCACTCAAGCATGTAAAAAGCCTTCTCTCAAGCATGTAATCTAATCACTCAAGCATGTAAAAAGTCTTCTCTCAAGCATGTAATCGAATCTCTCAAGCATGTAAAAAGTCTTCACTCAAGCATATAATCTAATCACTCAAGCATGTAAAAAGTCTTCTCTCAAGCATGTAAAAAGTCTTCTCTCAAGCATGTAATCTAATCACTCAAGCATGTAAAAAGTCGTCTCTCAAGCATGTAATCTAATCACTCAATCATGTAAAAAGTCTTCTCTCAAGCATGTAATCTAATCACTCAATCATGTAAAAAGTCTTCTCTCAAGCATGTAATCTAATCACTCAATCATGTAAAAAGCCTTCTCTCAAGCATGTAATCTAATCACTAAATCATGTAAAAAGGCTTCTCTCAAGCATGTAATCTAATCACTCAATCATGTAAAAAGCCTTCTCTCAAGCATGTAATCTAATCACTAAATCATGTAAAAAGCCTTCTCTCAAGCATGTAATCTAATCACTCAATCATGTAAAAAGCCTTCTCTCAAGCATGTAATCTAATCACTAAATCATGTAAAAAGCCTTCTCTCAAGCATGTAATCTAATCACTCAAGCATGTGAAAAGTCTTCTCTCAAGCATGTAAAAAGTCTTCTCTCAAGCATGTAATCTAATCACTCAATCATGTAAAAAGTCTTCTCTCAAGCATGTAAAAAGTCTTCTCTCAAGCATGTAATCTAATCACTCAATCATGTAAAAAGTCTTCTCTCAATCATGTAATCTAATCACTCAAGCATGTAAAAAGTCTTCTCTCAAGCATGTAATCTAATCACTCAATCATGTAAAAAGACTTCTCTCAATCATGTAAAAAGTCTTCTCTCAATCATGTTAAACGTCTTCTCTCAAGCATGTAAAAAGTCGTCTCTCAAGCATGTAATCTAATCACTCAATCATGCAAAAAGTCTTCTCTCAAGCATGTAATCTAATCACTCAATCACGTAAAAAGTCTTCTCTCAATCATGTAAAAAGTCTTCTCTCAATCATGTAAAAAGTCTTCTCTCAAGCATGTAAAAAGTCGTCTCTCAAGCATGTAATCTAATCACTCAATCATGTAAAAGGTCGTCTCTCAAGCATGTAAAAAGTCTTCTCTCAAGCATTTAATCGAATCACTCAAGCATGTAAAAAGTCGTCTCTCAAGCATGTAATCTAATCACTCAAGCATGTAAAAAGTCCTCTCTCAAGCATGTAATCTAATCACTCAAGCATGTAAAAAGCCTTCTCTCAAGCATATAATCTAATCACTCAAGCATGTGAAAAGTCTTCTCTTAAGCATGTAATCGAATCACTCAAGCATGTAAAAAGTCTTCTCTCAAGCATGTAATCTAATCACTCAAGCATGTAAAAAGTCCTCTCTCAAGCATGTAATCTAATCACTCAAGCATGTAAAAAGCCTTCTCTCAAGCATATAATCTAATCACTCAAGCATGTGAAAAGTCTTCTCTTAAGCATGTAATCGAATCACTCAAGCATGTAAAAAGTCTTCTCTTAAGCATGTAATCTAATCACTCAAGCATGTAAAAAGTCTTCTCTCAAGCATGTAATCGAATCACTCAAGCATGTAAAAAGCCTTCTCTCAAGCATATAATCTAATCACTCAAGCATGTGAAAAGTCTTCTCTTAAGCATGTAATCGAATCACTCAAGCATGTAAAAAGTCTTCACTCAAGCATGTAATCGAATCACTCAAGCATGTAAAACGTCTTCACTCAAGCATGTAATCGAATCACTCAAGCATGTAAAAAGCCTTCTCTCAAGCATGTAATCTAATCACTCAAGCATGTAAAAAGCCTTCTCTCAAGCATGTTATCTAATCACTCAAGCATGTAAAAAGTCTTCTCTCAAGCATGTAATCTAATCACTCAAGCATGTAAAAAGTCTTCTCTCAAGCATGTAATCTAATCACTCAAGCATGTAAAAAGTCTTCACTCAAGCATGTAATCGAATCACTCAAGCATGTAAAAAGCCTTCTCTCAAGCATGTAATCTAATCACTCAAGCATGTAAAAAGCCTTCTCTCAAGCATGTAATCTAATCACTCAAGCATGTAAAAAGTCTTCTCTCAAGCATGTTATCTAATCACTCGAGCATATAAAAAGTCTTCTCTCAAGCATGTAAAAGCCTTCTCTCAAGCATGTAATCTAATCACTCAAGCATGTAAAAAGCCTTCTCTCAAGCATGTAAAAAGCCTTCTCTCAAGCATGTAAAAAGCCTTCTCTCAAGCATGTAATCTAATCACTCAAGCATGTAAAAAGCCTTCTCTCAAGCATGTAAAAAGTCTTCTCTCAAGCATGTGTTACGTGGTCCCCTCGGTGAATACCTGGTCTCGGAGACCCCCGGACCGTGAGAGGAACTCCGCCAGCAAGCTGTACTATATATGCGCTTTCGCCACGCAATCCATATGAATTTCACCCAGGAGACAACTGATGTTCAAGGATATATTTCCAATGGTAATGATACCATACAATTCCAATGACACAACCACGGAGATTTTCCCCGAGCAATCAACAATACACAACCATCAACAATATTTCCCAGCCACAATCAATTCCCTATGAGTAAGATGGCCATCTTATATATGTGTGTCCCGGTGAGTACTCACACCCCCTTTCGGTCTCTGCTCCTCACAATGTCTCTGGGCCCCTCCTGACCAAGATACTGGTCGGCGTCTCCGCACTCGGGCAGTTGAACGAACCCCGGGTGGACGTTTCTCCACCGGGCAGGTATCGTACCAGGCACCGTGGCTGCAGCCCCTCATGGCCACGCGGAGCGGGTACGGTAGAGCAAGCCAAACACCACGCCGCTTGCAAGGCGCGTTAGGCCTCAACGTGCGACCCGCACGCGTCTGTTTAGACGGTGCCGCGAACGATACCAGACGCGGGGTCGATGCACGGCCCCACGTCACTTGACGTCTCCACCAGGCAGGTACACGTCCCGGTGATTCCTCTCACCAGACAGGCTTCGGAACGCCGCTTTTCCACGCAGTGCAAGGTCGATCCCGCCTTTTGGTCGGAGCGGGGCGAGAAAGAATAATACTCGTCCTTTTTTCCTCGTGTCTTTTTTTTTTCCGTTTCCGGTCACTTCCGTTTCCGGCCACTCCCTCAGAAGGGCTCCTGACCCTCCAACCACAACAACTACACAACAACTTAATATACTACACACGGATAAGCAAAGACCTGAATGGTAATTCACATACATTCACATAAATATGTAACGCTCCCCCCCTTCAAGAAAGAAAGTTTGAACCCAGCGAAAACTTTCTTTGCCGGCCAATTTGGAGAAACAAACCAGATAACTCAACCCCCCCCACATTATCCGTTCCCCCCGGGCACAGTTATCACTTAAAAATAAAGCAACCAAAATTTCACCACAAACCCCCTCCAGATTACTCCCTCTGGACTAAGTACCAACAACGACATTGTCCCTGCCAAATCAAACTCCATCTCATGACCCTCTGACTTTGACCGTCAGTTTCTTGGGAATGAAGGTTAAGGGGTTGATCAAAGATCCAAAGTTAAGCAACTCGATAGCACTTTTTCCGGGAGGCCAAGCCGAGTATTCACTACATGGATGCCTTTAGGAACGCGGAGTTCACGGTTAGTCCGTGCAGGAAAGTTCTCTACATGGGCGCCTTGAGGAACGTGGAGTTCACGGTTAGTCCGTGCATGAAAGTTCACTACATGGACGCCTTTAGGAACGGCGTTCACGGTTATTTCGTGTAGGAATCTTGGCTCGGCGGCTCCGCCGCCTTCAGTGCTTCAACTTCTCAGAACTTCCCTAATAATTAGGGTGGGACCACTGGTCCCTGTAGTCCCATGAATAGCGGTCTCCTTCTCGGCCACTACCAAAACTACCGCCCAGTTGTCCTCTCCTGTAGACCTCTCGACGCCTACGAAATGCCTTCCCTACTGTTATGGTCCGACCCTCCAAATCCTTGCCATTCCAATTCTTCTCTGCCTCTCTGGCGTCTTTTGTGCTGGCAAACGTGACAAAGCCGAACCCTCTTGACTGTTGCGTTTCCCAGTCTCTTACCAACCGCACTTCCACCAGCGGCCCATATCTGTTGAAGACAGAGGTCAGAACTTCTTCCTCTGTTTTGAAGTTCAGTCCCCCTACAAATAACTTGGCACTTTGGTCGCCATCCCGAGCTGGTGTGATGTTATTTTCCCTGCTGGGCTCTTTACCAACCCTCAGGTTACCATAAACTTGACCCCCGGCCAAATCATTCCCGATAACCACAGATACACCCTCTACAGGAAGCGTGGCTTGTAAACCGACGGTGACCGGTCCTGACACCAAATCGGACTCCAACTGGATGACCTGAAGGGGAGCACTAACACCGCCCCCGATCCCCTGTAAACGAACACTATCCCCCGTTGCCGTCTCCTCGGACCATGGCAAAATGCCTTCAAGCATTAAAGATTGATGGGCCCCTGTGTCCCTCAATATCCTAACCGGTCTCCGGTTAGTCGAGGCTCCATCCAGTGACACAAACCCCTCTGAAATAAATGGTTGGTAACCCTTCTGATGGCGCTTTCTTACGCTAGCCATCGCATTCGGAGTTGTAATAGTCGGACTCCGCTCTGGGTTGTCCCTTTTCATGAGGTAACAACTGGACATCAAGTGTCCAGGTTTCTTGCAAAACGCGCAAGTAGGCCCGGAGGAAAAACTCGGGGTCTGCCTCGGGCCCCCCGAACTATAAGTTTGTCTTGGGCCCGCATCCCTCTGATTTCGAACCGGTGGGGTATCATAGTTGTCCCCATAATCATCTCGAGGCCGCCGCCATGTATGGTCGTTCTCCGCACCTGCTGTTCCACACCTCCCCTGCGGAGATCTAGGCGAGGAGTTAGGTTCGTGGACCCCTATTCGGTGGGTTAAGGCATAATCATCTGCCATGGTGGCTGCGTCCCACAACTTTGGTACCTTCTTTTCCTGCAGGTACACTTTGATGTCCTCGTGGACACACTGCTGGAATTCCTCCACCAGGATCAAGTCCCGCAATGTCTCGAAGTCTTTCCCGACTCCTTTTGACTCACACCACCGATCAAACATGTTTTCTTTCACTCTGGCAAACTCCACATGGGTCTCACTCTCCCTCTTCCTGGCATTCCTGAATTTTTGCCTGTAAGCTTCCGGAACCAACTCATAGGCCTTGAGGATGTGCTTCTTCAGTACCTCATAATCTGCACATTGGTCCAATGGTAGCGCCGAATAAATTTCCTGAGCTTTCCCCACCAGCACACTTTGCACGAGTATGGTCCAGGCCTCCTCCGGCCAGTTTAATTGTCGAGCCACTTTCTCAAAGTGTGGGAAAAATTTCGCGACTTCTTTTTCACTGAACGGTGGAACCAGCCTCACATGTCTGCCCACATCCCAGGTTTTCTGGTTAGGTGTCGACCCCGTCAGCAAGGGTGGTGCCTCTCCCCATTCTCTCATTAACTCCAGCTCCTTGAATTTGATTTCTTGCTGAAGCTCCATGTCACGTTCCTTTAATTCCCTTTCCGCTTTTCTCTCCTCTGCTTCGAGGTCCCTTGCAGCTCTCCTCTCCTCTGCTTTTCTCCCTTCTAACCTTTCCTGGAGTTCTCTTTCCACTCTCCTTTCCTCTGCTTGTTTCTCTTCTCTCCTCGCTTCTGCTTTCCTTTCCTCTTCTTTTAACCTTTCCTGAAGTTCTCGTTCCACTCTCCTTTCCTCTGCTTGTTTCTCTTCTCTCCTCGCTTCTGCTTTCCTTTCTTCTTCTGCTCTTTCCTTTTCTGCTTTCCTTTCTTCTTCTGCTAACCTTTCCTGGAGTTCTCGTTCCACTCTCCTTTCCTCTGCTTGTTTCTCTTCTCTCCTCTCTTCTGCTTTCCTTTCTTCTTCTGCTCTTTCCTTTTCTGCTTTCCTTTCTTCTTCTGCTCTTTCCTTTTCTGCTTTCCTTTCTTCTTCTGCTCTTTCCTTTTCTGCTTTCCTTTCTTCTTCTTTAATCCGTTCCTGGCTCCGTAATTGCAACTCCAGTTTCCGGAGCTCAACGTCTTCTGGTTCTTCGGGTAGCCACTCCCAGGCTAACTCGTCCCATGTTCCTACTCCCACCATAGATTGTATCACCGTGGCCTGCAACTCTGCCTTCCTCAAATTAGTTCGGACCTCCAAGTTAAAATGTTTGGCCAATTTCAAGAGGTCCGACTTTAGCAACGCTCGGAACTGTGCCTCACTCGGGGTTACCCCAAAGTTCTGTGCCACAAACGCCATGGTGCCTATCGTTAACACCTGTTAACCTTCACCCCAGACTTTACCCCAATTTCTCAAATTTTTTTTTACCAATTAATAATTAATTAATAAATTTTAATTAATAAAAAATATTATTATTTTATTATTTTATACAATTTTAGATCCCGGACGTAGACCCAATTGCGAAACCGCAAATCGTAATTTGGACGAGCCCCCAATTCTGTTACGTGGTCCCCTCGGTGAATACCTGGTCTCGGTGACCCCCGGACCGTGAGAGGAACTCCGCCAGCAAGCTGTACTATATATGCGCTTTCGCCACGCAATCCATATGAATTTCACCCAGGAGACAACTGATGTTCAAGGATATATTTCCAATGGTAATGATACCATACAATTCCAATGACACAACCACGGAGATTTTCCCCGAGCAATCAACAATACACAACCATCAACAATATTTCCCAGCCACAATCAATTCCCTATGAGTAAGATGGCCATCTTATATATGTGTGTCCCGGTGAGTACTCACACCCCCTTTCGGTCTCTGCTCCTCACAATGTCTCTGGGCCCCTCCTGACCAAGATACTGGTCGGCGTCTCCGCACTCGGGCGGTTGAACGAACCCCGGGTGGACGTTTCTCTACCGGGCAGGTATCGTACCAGGCACCGTGGCTGCAGCCCCTCATGGCCACGCGGAGCGGGTACGGTAGAGCAAGCCAAACACCACGCCGCTTGCAAGGCGCGTTAGGCCCCAACGTGCGACCCGCACGCGTCTGTTTAGACGGTGCCGCGAACGATACCAGACGCGGGGTCGATGCACGGCCCCACGTCACTTGACGTCTCCACCGGGCAGGTACACGTCCCGGTGATTCCTCTCGCCAGACAGGCTTCGGAACGCCGCTTTTCCACGCAGTGCAAGGTCGATCCCGCCTTTTGGTCGGAGCGGGGCGAGAAAGAATAATACTCGTCCTTTTTTCCTCGTGTCTTTTTTTTTCCGTTTCCGGTCACTTCCGTTTCCGGCCACTCCCTCAGAAGGGCTCCTGACCCTCCAACCACAACAACTACACAACAACTTAATATACTACACACGGATAAGCAAAGACCTGAATGGTAATTCACATACATTCACATAAATATGTAACACATGTAAAAAGCCTTCTCTCAAGCATGTAATCTAATCACTCGAGCATAAAAAAGTCTTCTCTCAAGCATGTAAAAAGTCTTCTCTCAAGCATGTAAAAAGCCTTCTCTCAAGCATGTAATCTAATCACTCGAGCATATAAAAAGTCTTCTCTCAAGCATGTAAAAAGTCTTCTCTCAAGCATGTAATCGAATCACTCAAGCATGTAAAAAGCCTTCTCTCAAGCATGTAATCTAATCACTCGAGCATATAAAAAGTCTTCTCTCAAGCATGTAAAAAGTCTTCTCTCAAGCATGTAAAAAGCCTTCTCTCAAGCCTGTAATCTAATCACTCGAGCATATAAAAAGTCTTCTCTCAAGCATGTAAAAAGCCTTCTCTCAAGCATGTAATCTAATCACTCAAGCATGTAATCTAATCACTCATGCATGTAATCTAATCACTCAAGCATGTAATCTAATCACTCAAGCATATAATCTAATCACTCAAGCATGTAATCTAATCACTCAATCATGTAAAAAGCCTTCTCTCAAGCATGTAATCTAATCACTCAATCATGTGAAAAGTCTTCTCTCAATCATGTAAAAAGCCTTCTCTCAAGCATGTAATCGAATCACTCAAGCATGTAAAAAGTCTTCACTCAAGCATGTAATCGAATCACTCAAGCATGTAAAAAGTCTTCACTCAAGCATGTAATCGAATCACTCAAGCATGTAAAAAGCCTTCTCTCAAGCATGTAATCTAATCACTCAAGCATGTAAAAAGCCTTCTCTCAAGCATGTAATCTAATCACTCAAGCATGTAAAAATTCTTCTCTCAAGCATGTAATCTAATCACTCAAGCATGTAAAAAGCCTTCTCTCAAGCATGTAATCTAATCACTCAAGCATGTAAAAAGCCTTCTCTCAAGCATGTAATCTAATCACTCAAGCATGTAAAAAGTCTTCTCTCAAGCATGTAATCTAATCACTCGAGCATATAAAAAGTCTTCTCTCAAGCATGTAAAAAGCCTTCTCTCAAGCATGTAATCTAATCACTCAAGCATGTAAAAAGTCTTCTCTCAAGCATGTAATCTAATCACTCAAGCATGTAAAAAGCATTCTCTCAAGCATGTAAAAAGCCTTCTCTCAAGCATGTAAAAAGCCTTCTCTCAAGCATGTAATCTAATCACTCAAGCATGTAAAAAGCCTTCTCTCAAGCATGTAAAAAGTCTTCTCTCAAGCATGTAAAAAGCCTTCTCTCAAGCATGTAATCTAATCACTCGAGCATATAAAAAGTCTTCTCTCAAGCATGTAAAAAGTCTTCTCTCAAGCATGTAAAAAGCCTTCTCTCAACATGTAATCTAATCACTCGAGCATATAAAAAGTCTTCTCTCAAGCATGTAAAAAGTCTTCTCTCAAGCATGTAATCTAATCACTCAAGCATGTAAAAAGTCTTCTCTCAAGCATGTAATCTAATCACTCAAGCATGTAAAAAGCCTTCTCTCAAGCATGTAATCTAATCACTCAAGCATGTAATCTAATCACTCATGCATGTAATCTAATCACTCAAGCATGTAATCTAATCACTCAATCATGTAAAAAGTCTTCTCTCAAGCATGTAATCTAATCACTCAAGCATGTAAAAAGCCTTCTCTCAAGCATGTAATCTAATCACTCAAGCATGTAATCTAATCACTCATGCATGTAATCTAATCACTCATGCATGTAATCTAATCACTCAAGCATGTAATCTAATCACTCAATCCTGTGAAAAGTCTTCTCTCAATCATGTAAAAAGCCTTCTCTCAAGCATGTAATCTAATCACTCAATCATGTGAAAAGTCTTCTCTCAATCATGTAAAAAGCCTTCTCTCAAGCATGTAATCTAATCACTCAAGCATGTAAAAAGTCTTCTCTCAAGCATGTAATCGAATCACTCAAGCATGTAAAAAGTCTTCACTCAAGCATGTAAAAAGTCTTCTCTCAAGCATGTAATCGAATCACTCAAGCATGTAAAAAGTCTTCTCTCAAGCATGTAATCGAATCACTCAAGCATGTAAAAAGTCTTCACTCAAGCATGTAAAAGGTCTTCTCTCAAGCATGTAATCGAATCACTCAAGCATGTAAAAAGTCTTCTCTCAAGCATGTAATCGAATCACTCAAGCATGTAAAAAGTCTTCTCTCAAGCATGTAATCGAATCACTCAAGCATGTAAAAAGCCTTCTCTCAAGCATATAATCTAATCACTCAAGCATGTGAAAAGTCTTCTCTCAAGCATGTAATCGAATCACTCAAGCATGTAAAAAGTCTTCACTCAAGCATGTAATCGAATCACTCAAGCATGTAAAAAGTCTTCACTCAAGCATGTAATCGAATCACTCAAGCATGTAAAAAGCCTTCTCTCAAGCATGTAATCTAATCACCCAAGCATGTAAAAAGGCTTCTCTCAAGCATGTAATCGAATCACTCAAGCATGTAAAAAGTCTTCTCTCAAGCATGTAATCTAATCACTCAAGCATGTAAAAAGTCTTCTCTCAAGCATGTAATCTAATCACTCAAGCATGTAAAAAGTCTTCACTCAAGCATGTAATCGAATCACTCAAGCATGTAAAAAGCCTTCTCTCAAGCATGTAATCTAATCACTCAAGCATGTAAAAAGCCTTCTCTCAAGCATGTAATCTAATCGCTCAAGCATGTAAAAAGTCTTCTCTCAAGCATGTAATCTAATCACTCGAGCATATAAAAAGTCTTCTCTCAAGCATGTAAAAAGCCTTCTCTCAAGCATGTAATCTAATCACTCAAGCATGTAAAAAGTCTTCTCTCAAGCATGTAATCTAATCACTCAAGCATGTAAAAAGCCTTCTCTCAAGCATGTAAAAAGCCTTCTCTCAAGCATGTAAAAAGTCTTCTCTCAAGCATGTAAAAAGTCTTCTCTCAAGCATGTAATCTAATCACTCAAGCATGTAAAAAGCCTTCTCTCAAGCATGTAAAAAGTCTTCTCTCAAGCATGTAATCTAATCACTCAAGCATGTAAAAAGCCTTCTCTCAAGCATGTAAAAAGCCTTCTCTCAAGCATGTAAAAAGTCTTCTCTCAAGCATGTAAAAAGCCTTCTCTCAAGCATGTAATCTAATCACTCAAGCATGTAAAAAGCCTTCTCTCAAGTATGTAAAAAGTCTTCTCTCAAGCATGTAATCTAATCACTCAAGCATGTAAAAAGCCTTCTCTCAAGCATATAAAAAGTCTTCTCTCAAGCATGTAAAAAGCCTTCTCTCAAGCATGTAATCTAATCACTCGAGCATATAAAAAGTCTTCTCTCAAGCATGTAAAAAGTCTTCTCTCAAGCATGTAATCTAATCACTCAAGCATGTAAAAAGCCTTCTCTCAAGCATGTAATCTAATCACTCAAGCATGTCATCTAATCACTCATGCATGTAATCTAATCACTCAAGCATGTAATCTAATCACTCAAGCATATAATCTAATCACTCAAGCATGTAATCTAATCACTCAATCATGTAAAAAGCCTTCTCTCAAGCATGTAATCTAATCACTCAATCATGTGAAAAGTCTTCTCTCAATCATGTAAAAAGCCTTCTCTCAAGCATGTAATCTAATCACTCAATCATGTGAAAAGTCTTCTCTCAATCATGTAAAAAGCCTTCTCTCAAGCATGTAATCTAATCACTCAAGCATGTAAAAAGTCTTCTCTCAAGCATGTAATCGAATCACTCAAGCATGTAAAAAGTCTTCACTCAAGCATGTAAAAAGTCTTCTCAAGCATGTAATCGAATCACTCAAGCATGTAAAAAGTCTTCTCTCAAGCATGTAATCGAATCACTCAAGCATGTAAAAAGTCTTCACTCAAGCATGTAAAAGGTCTTCTCTCAAGCATGTAATCGAATCACTCAAGCATGTAAAAAGTCTTCTCTCAAGCATGTAATCGAATCACTCAAGCATGTAAAAAGTCTTCTCTCAAGCATGTAATCGAATCACTCAAGCATGTAAAAAGTCTTCTCTCAAGCATGTAATCGAATCACTCAAGCATGTAAAAAGTCTTCACTCAAGCATGTAATCGAATCACTCAAGCATGTAAAAAGTCTTCTCTCAAGCATGTAATTTAATCACTCAAGCATGTAATCGAATCACTCAAGCATGTAAAAAGCCTTCTCTCAAGCATGTAATTTAATCACTCAAGCATACAAAAAGCATGTGATGGAGGTATTAGGGGTCTTTAAAGGTTGATGTGGTGCATGAAAAGACCCTGAGGACAATTCCTGGGTCGACCTGATCTGGGTGCCAAATTTGGTGGTTGTTGGCCCAGCGATCTTTGCAAAAAGCGCAACAGACAGATATCCAATTACTTTTATTTATTAGACTCGTGGGGCACCCGTGGGAAACTAAAATTACATTTGGACATCTTGAGATAGATGCTGCATAAAAAGTTTTACAAAATGGGTAAAAACCTCACTCTCTCCTCCCCTCACTCCTGTCCTTTCCCCACCCTCACTCCTTTCTCTCCTGACTCCTCTCTATCCTTCACTCTCTTCTCCCACCTCACTTTCCTCTCAGCCTCACTCCTCTCCCAGTACGCTTACTCCTCTCTACCCCTCACTCCCCTCCACCCTTCACTACTTTTCTCCTTCCCAATCTCACTCCTCTCCTCGCTCACTCCTCTCCATCCTCTCTACCCTTCAATCTGCTCTCCACCCTCACTCCTCTCCAGCCTCTCTCCCCTCACTCCTCTCTACCCTTCAATCTTCTCTCCACCCTCACTCCTCTCCATCCTCTTTACCCTCACTCCTCTCTACCCTTCAATCTGCTCTCCACCCTCACTCCTCTCCATCCTCTCTCCCCTCACTCCTCTCTATCCTCACTCCTCTCTACCCTTCAATCTGCTCTCCACCCTCACTCCTCTCCATCCTCTCTACCCTCACTCCTCTCTACCCTTCAATCTGCTCTCCACCCTCACTCCTCTCCATCCTCTCTCCCCTCACCCCTCTCTATCCTCACTCCTCTCTACCCTTCAATCTGCTCTCCACCCTCACTCCTCTCCATCCTCTCTCCCCTCTCTACCCTTCAATCTGCTCGCCCTCTCACTCCTCTCCATCCTCTCTCCCCTCACTCCTCTCTATCCTCACTCCTCTCTACCCTTCAATCTGCTCTCCATCCTCACTCCTCTCTACCCTCACTCCTCTCTATCCTCACTCCTCTCTACCCTTCAATCTGCTCTCCACCCTCACTCCTCTCCATCCTCTCTCCCCTCACTCCTCTCTACCCTTCAATCTGCTCTCCACCCTCACTCCTCTCTTAATATTCCCGTCACGAAGCAACTCCGCGTTGTCCGGCAACGCCGGGGACGTTTGCTAGTTACCTCCGCCCGCCACCAAAGGTAGATGGAGTTTATATTTTCAACCTTGTCTGCCTGTCTGTTGTTTTCCGTTTGTTTTGTGAAAAAAAATCTCAAAAGGTTGTGGACGGATTCGGACGAAATTTGTTAGAGATGTAGCGTATGTCACAAGGACGAAATGATTAGATTTTGGCGAAGATCCGGATCCGGCTACTAGAATTTTTAATTGATTCTTCACCATTGGGAGAAAGGCCCAAAAACGATACATAGCAGGAAATCTCAAAAAGTTGTGGACGGATTTGGACGAAACCTGGAGGACCGGTTGGGTGTGTGACAAGGACGATTCGATTTTGGTGAAGATCTGAATATGGATTCGAATATGAGGTGTAATGTATCTCGACAAACTGCGATCAATTGTCGTACGCGTTTATTCACTCTGCCGATCAAGGCCCGATCCACAGCAGCGCCATCCGAGGTCTGGCGTAGGGATACAACCCGGTCCCGGTCCCGGTGTAGGGATACAACGGTGAATATTTGCACTGCATACATGACATGAGGATTATTTAATTTTTTAAGTGTTTCTTCAATCTTCACCATTGGGAGATAGAGCCAAAAACTCTATCTCTATTCTCTATTTCAAAAACTGCACTGCCAAAAAAACTATTTCAAAAACTCTATAGAGCCAAAAACCAAAAACACAGCAGGATATCACAAAAAGTTATGGTTGGATTTGGACAAAACTTGGACAGGTTTTGTGTGTGACAAGGAAGAATAAATTACATTTTTGTGAAGATCCGGATCAGGATCCAGCTAGTATAATTTTAAAGTGATTCTTCACCATTGAAGTGATATGGCGAACCAGGTGGAGGTATGCTCTGTAGCTACCGAGTGCCATTCTAGTTTAATATAGTACAATAAGTGCAGTGAAAGCGTGATTACAGGTGTGTAAACGTTCACTGGCAACGCTGGCGGTGTATTCTACACGTAGTACAATGAAAGGGCGATTACGGCGGTGTAAACGTTCACTGGCATCGCTGGCTGTGTATTCTACACACAGTACACGCAGTGAGAGGGCGATTACGGCGGTGTAAACGTTCCCTCGCATCACTGGTGGTGCATTGTATACAACACTGCACTGCTGTTTATACGGCACCACTCTAAATGTGAATCTTTTTCAAAATATAAATTATTGTGTTAAAATAAAAGACTGAGCAAATTGTTGCAAAAAATCTTTTCCAAGGATTCTGGTGTTCTATTGGCAATCAGCTTGTGGAGCGTTCCTGCGTTCGCCAAGCTTAAGCACTCAAGCAAGCACTCCAACGAGACGATTGATGAGGAACGGTTTGGCAAGTGACAGCAAGCCTGTTGATAATGGAAGACAAAGGTGTCGTTCGACGACAAATACATCCAGCCCAGGATAATATCCATATTTTGCCGCATCTCCGCCTCTTCCTCTTTCTTTTCTCACCCTCTTCTGCCTTTTTTGTTTATTTTTGATTTTGACGCTTTGATGTCTCATGAATAATAATAGAATACCAATTGTTATATCCAGGAAGATCAAGGGTTTTTAGTGGTGTATATGTATACTTGACTTGTAGAATCTCCTGCTTACCTTTTTTGATCAAATATTTGTAGTTTGTACTTGAAACTCGAAAGAAACACATCTATGCTGAATATATTTTATTCTACCAAAAAAATCTAAAAGTTAATGGAAAAGAAAATGCGTCAGGTTTAAGGGATGGAAACCTTACACAGGAAGATTATGAAAGTTATAATTGTTTTTCGAATATTTTCAAACAAAACTACTTCCATCACATCTGAAGCCTGTTTTGGGCATTCTGAGTGAAAGAAATGTACATTTTAAAACGTCCACCAAGGTTGCTGTTGACGTTATTCGGTAAGTGCGGGTCGTGGCCATTTCCGTGCGGTAGCTGAGTGCATTGAATGAAGAAACCGAGCGCTGTTCACGTGACGACCAAAGCCGTTTCCACTGCCCGAAGGAGGTGATCGAGCGACAACGTGAGTGAAACGGCGGCAAGGTTTCCTTCGAGCGACACCTGTTAGTGTTAGAGGTTCGTGTGCGCCCATGTCCAGGTTAACACGTATTAAACGATATTGTGCGTTAGTTTTCGGTGGATCTCGAATCGTCCACCCCGCTCGTATTCGAACCTTGTGTCCCCCCTGTCGCCGCCATGCAGGCCTTGCGATGCTGCGCGCTGCTGGGGTTCCCTCCGCTGTGCACCTGCTGTTGCTACTTTTGGCCACGCATCCGATACGAAGCGGTGCCAGCAACCCTGGCTTTCACGACGTTGATGATGAGGCGGATGATGATGATGATGATGATGATGATGATGGTGATGAAGAAGAAGATGATTTTGCGGAGTTTGAGGATTTGGACGACGAGGCCCCATCCCACGTCCCATCAGCAGGTCTCAGCATCACTCACTCATCATCCTTGCTTAACCCTCCTTATTAAACATGTCTGTGTGGGCAAAATGGGGAGACGTGTTGTGATGTTGTTCTTCATGGGTAGTGGAGACGGATGGAGAGGATGATGTGCTGATCGATGACGTGGATTCTGTGGATGGAGAGGTGGACGACGACGACGATGTTTCTCTGGAAGATGAGGATCGTATTGATGAGGTAAGGGACGTTACGAGATACCTGTCGTGCCATTGGATCTTAAACATGCAAATTTCAATGTAAAAGTGTTGCAATAAGTAATCATTAAAAATCTCAAGTTACCTGAAGTATATCTCAAAGTATTCGTCAATCTGCTAGACGTATGACCTGTCTTGTCCTTGTTCGATTCTACATATGACTATAAATTGTAGGATTGGAGCTTCGCAGGTGCGGCGTTAAATCCCAAAGTCCGCCTTCCCTCTGATGGACGTTAAGTCGGGTGTCCCATCTGCTGGCATCAGCTGATGGACGTCAAACATCCCACGGTGTCTCTTGCTTGGAATGGGCGAGTTATCGCTGGCTCTCTGATTACAATTCCTGCCCAAATCGCTTTGGTCAAGCTCCGCGTTTGCGGGGCCGTTTCGTAACGACTTTGGCCTAAAACTTTGCTGACTGACTCGGCAAGGAATTGGGAATAACTGGGTCTGTTAAAGTATGACTAGTTTTCGAGTTCCGTCACGTCTTGTCTGACTTCTGGTGACGTTCACGATAAGATTTCTCCAAACATCCATATCTTGCGCTGCTTCCCGAAGCTCTGATTTTCAGCCTTTACCCCATCCATCAGGTACATACACAGTCTTGCTCTTCTTCCCTCAATCATACTTGGCATGGTTTATTTCTCTCGACTTTCGTTTTCTCCACACATGATGTGTCCAAAGTATGACAGTTTCTGTTTTGCTATCAAAAGTAGAATTAATGGTTTTTTTTTTTTGGGGTTTTTTTTGTATACAAGATCGAGGCTCGTGAAAGCTGACATGAATCACACAAAAAGTGAAACCGACACATAAAACACAAAATAAGGGGAGCGGTAGACAAGATCGGGAGAGAGGGGGAAGGACACAAATGCAACATTTGAGAGCAGGGACATCAAGAGAACTGTGGGAGGGAGAGGGCTTGGGGGGAGGTGGGAAAGGTATAAAACATATGCACTCTGCAAGGACTTCCAGGGAAGAAGTTGAAATTTCAAAAAAGTGTATCTGGGGTGAATTAGCGGGGGTAGAAAAGATCAAGGTTTTGGATGGGGGACGATAAGAGATGGTGGTGAACAGCTGTTTTAAAGACCTGGAAGGAGGAGTGGGATTGAAGGGAGTGGGGGAGTTTGTTCCAGAGGTGGGAGAAAAGGGGAATGAAAGAGAAGGTGAGCAGAGAGCCTAGATTTTGGCAGTTTAACCATAAGAGGGTTGCTGGCAGATCTTGTGCGACCTGTCGGAATATTTGGGGGACAGAGCACAGAGAGAGCTGGGGGAGCAAGGCCGGAGAAGAGTCGGTAGAAGACAGGAAGACAACCAACCTGCCTGCGGTGAGTGAGTGAAAGGCCCTCGGAGTTATCTTCATCGCAGGAGATTCCAATGATTCTGAAGGCTTTGGTTTCAACAGTGTGAAGACGAGCTAGGTGTGAGGCAGGAGCACCGGCCCAGAGGGCCCACAGTATTCCATTGAGCTGCGGATGAAAGCCTTGTATGTGGTGAGGAGCTCAGGTGTGCCAAGGAAGGACTTCGCACGACAGAGGATGCCCAGTCGGCGACTGACTTTGGCGGCCAGCTTGGAAATGTGGTTTTCCCAAGAAAGATCATGGCAGATAGTGAGACCCAAAAGCTTGAGCGACAGAACTTTTTGGAGAGGATTGTTGAGAAAGTAGATGGGAGGGTTTGCCAGTCTGTCTTTTTGGAGACACATAGTAAGAGTGTGAGATTTGTCAGGATTGAAAGACATGTTCCACTTGTTTGACCAGTCTGTGATTTTGTCCAGGTCTGCAGAGAGTGAGGAGGCTGCAGACTGCCGATCTGAGGGATGAGGAATGGAGCGGCAGAGAGTGGAGTCATCAGCAAAGAGATAGAGAGGATTTTCCAGAGAGTCGGAGAGATCATTGATGAAGACCAGAAATAGCACAGGGCCCAGAACACTACCTTGGGGAACTCCAGCCAGAACAGGAAGAGGGAGATGAGAGAAACCCATTCAGGGCCACACGTTGACTATGACCAGAGAGGACGTCCGCAAGCCATGCGTGGGGGTTTCCATGGATACCATAGGAGGAGAGTTTTGTGAGCAGTGCTGGGTGCCAGACCGTGTCGAAGGCACGTGATATGTCGAGGGAGACAGCTCTGATTTCCTGTTTGGCATTTAATTACATTGAAAATTGTTTATACTAGGGCATGCCCGTACTATATATATATCTAAAAGTATATCCCCCCCCTCTATTTACATGCAATGGTTTGGTCCAAAGCGAACGGCTTGCGAGTACGGTGACAATCCCCCCCCTCTATTTACATGAAATGGTTTGGTCCAAAGCGAACGGCTTGCGAGTACGGTGACAATCCCCCCCCCCCCTCTATTTACATGAAATGGTTTGGTCCAAAGCGAACGGCTTGCGAGTACGGTGACAATCCCCCCCCTCTATTTACATGAAATGGTTTGGTCCAAAGCTAACGGCTTGGCGCTTGCGGAGTTTGGTAAAGAAATCGCCATCGCGTGCACAAATGCGCAGGAAAGCGAATGAATCGCAAATTAGTTTTAATTAGTTTTAAAACATAGTTTAACGCCCGAGCGAGTTTAACGCAATCGCAAATCGCATCGCAAAGCGAAAGAATCGCAAATTAGTTTTAATTAGTTTTAAAACATAGTTTAACGCCAACATAGCGCCAACATAGTTTGCCGACGGGAAATAAATGAATACGCTCTCAAATGTGCCATCCGAGGCAGAGTCTGTTCGCCACGTTCGGCACACGTGATAGCTCGCTGCTCTCTGATTGGTTGAATCGTTTTTTGGACATAGCTCGGTAACTACTTCGGCGATTAATTTAAAACCTTGAAAAGGCACATCCTCGGGTCCCCAGCAATATACCTGGCAAGTTTCAAGTATATCGGACCGGTAGTTGTCGAGAAACAGCGGTCACAGACAAACATACAAACAAACATACACACAGAGATTAGTGGAATTATAGATAGACTAGGGCATGCCCGTACTATATATATAGGACGTGCCCGTAAGTGCGTGATGTTACCGTACAATGAATGTATCGTCCCGACGCCGCAGCTCGGATGGCGCTGCAGTTAATCGGGCCCCCAAATTCCTCATCGACGATAACTAAACAATATATTATATGAATCGCACCGTACATACCTCCTTCTAGATCTTGTTCTTGTCTTGATATACTCACTCAGGCTCACTCTATCACGACTGAGTCCTCCCAGCTCCTCCAAATGGCGCCCGCTCGCCGCTACGTAAGTCCGGAAGTGACGTCCTCATTTGACTGTCCGGAAGGTCGCATATCGCAGGAAAGCGAAAGAATCGCAAATTAGTTTTAATTAGTTTTAAAACATCGTTTAACGCCAACATAGCGCCAACATAGTTTGCCGACGGGAAATAAATGAATACGCTCTCAAATGTGCCATCCGAGGCAGAGTCTGTTCGCCACGTTCGGCACACGTGATAGCTCACTGCTCTCTGATTGGTTGAATCGTTTTTTGGACATAGCTCGGTAACTACTTCTGCGATTAATTTAAAACCTTGAAAAGGCACATCCTCGGGTCCCCAGCAATATACCTGGCAAGTTTCAAGTATATCGGACCGGTAGTTGTCGAGAAACAGCGGTCACAGACAAACATACATACAAACATACAAACATACAAACATACAAACATACAAACATACACACAGAGATTGCTGGAATTATAGATAGATAGCATAATAAGATAGCAGGGTGTGCACATGGAAATAATTTTGGAAATGTTGAGGATGTTTTCTTCTCATTCGTGTCTGATGCCAAACAGAAACCTTTCAAACATACTGCATTCCGAGCTTGTGTGGCCTCTACCATCGTCATACTATATAAAAGTACGGTAACAAAAAACATTCTTAAAAATGTAAAAGGATGTGGGGATCATTGGCAAAAAACATGTAAACAAGACGAGAATGGTCACGAGATTATCAAGTGAAAGCAACCTGACGTATTTCTTTAATTAATTGTTGTTCCTTGTCCATCCCTCCATACATTTGCAATGACAGTATATGTTGATTGTTTCCATGTATGAATTTGACCAGTGATATATTAAACAGTTAAACACACACATGGTAAAGCTAATCAAATCGAGAGAGACGTCATTGGCCATTGCAGGCAGGACAATTATTCCAAGAAAGATGTACGGTTGATTTCACATGATAATTTATTGTGACCATCCCGAACTTGCTTACATGCTTTTTGCCATACTATCCCTACATCCTTTTACATTTAAAACAAATGTTTTTATTACTCGTTTCTCTATTTTAAAAAATACATTTACATATTTACTCACCAACTGTATTTAACGTCTGTCGTACTTCAATGAGGACAGGTCGACACCAAACTGCGTGGCTGCGTGCGTTCGAGCTTTAGGAATAGAAGAAAGTTCCTGCACTCCGTGAATGTGCTGTCATACCTGCAATAATTATCGTATTCAATTATAATTATCATATGTCTGGCAACACAGCATGGTCGGGTTGTTGGCGACTAAACCGACAGCCCTCACGACATCACCTGTTTGAAAAGAAGAAGAATGAAAACTAGATGTGTGCACTTTATATCTGCAAGCAGTTATGGCCAGGTATCCATTTGCCCCACTTTGATCCACCCCCCTTTGATCTGGCACGCGTCCACTTTAAAAAACTGAATTCAGATTTGGATTTCAAAAATTCAACTGAAATAAAATGCAGATTCAAAAGATTCAAAAAGGCTGTCAGACCATGTGACTTATGATGCTGAAATTGTCAATTTATGTTCCCAAAGACTCGTTGATTGATGTGAAACTTCATACACATGATCGAGTAAGCTGTTTTTTTTCTTTTTTCATGGAGCGGTTTCTGTAAAAAAGGTCCAAAGTTTTTCATTTTTTCTAAGATGGCTGCCACACCACGTGACTTATGACGTTATGTATATCATTAAAAATAATTCCACATGATTAGACACCTATGGTGAAAATGTTGTGTCAATCACTCAAGCGGTTGCAGATAAAATGAATTTAAAAGGGAATAAACCCACAAAGCTCCGGCGCAAGAATAATACTAATCTATCATCTATCTATCTATTTATCTATCTATCTATCTATCTATTTATCTATCTATCTATCTATATATATAAAATAAAGTTTTTGTTACTTGCCGGAAAAGATTCCGGCAAGTATGTTGATCGGTTGGTTGGTTGGTCTGTCTGTCTGTCTGTTCGCAGTACTACGTCTACACCGTTGCACGTAGAATCGCCAAACTTTGCACACATATTTGTCTTGCACTGGAATAGACTATGCCCAATTGATGACGCCATCGGTCACGTGGTTCGGCCGCCATCTTGGAAAAACGGAAAAACTTTGCACCTCTATATCTCAAAGTGCTGAATAGAAAAAATTGAGACATGGCTCATTGTAAAGAACTCTCCATGGGGAATAAAATATGTTAATGATGATGTCATAGGTGCCTCCATTATGAAGTCATAATTCGACAAGTACAAAACTTCATCCTATCAAGATGAAATTTCTTGAGCATCGAGGAATAAATTAGTTTAGAAAACAAATAATGATGACGTCATCGGTCACGTGGTTCGGACGCCATATTTGTCCACAATGGCCAATTTAAAAAAGTACATCCCGGCAAGTCCTCAGTCTCTGACAGATTTTTCATTTGTTTTTTTGTCTGCACGTGCTAATCTCCTGAACGGTGAAAGATAGGAGGAAACCTCTGACACAAAAAAATGTCGGGACGGGCCCCGGGAAGGTTATAGGCTCGGCGAGGCCGGTCGAGGCCACCTCGGCCGGGCTGGGCCCATTTCGCAATTAAAAACTGGGCTGAATTATAGTAGTCAATCTTTTACGGCTGCGAGTAAAAGCTGAATTATAGTAGTAAATTCATTCAAAAAGGAACTAAAAATGTTGAGACGGCCCCGGGAAGGTTATAGGCTAGGTGGTGAGGCCGCTCTGGCCGGGCTGGGCCCATTTTGCAATTAAAAGCTGAGCTGAAATATGGTAGTCAATCTTCTATGGGCGCGAGTAAAAGCTGAATTATAGTAGTAAATTCATTCAAAAAGAACCCGGGCAACGCCGGGTGCTTTTGACTTGTAATATATAATAACAAGAAAGAGCAATCTGAGATTGTAGAACCTCGACAGGATGTGTTTTCAGTGGTTTTTAAGGATTTTGTGTTAAAAACAAATATGGCGGCCGAACCACTTGACCGATGATACCATAATTATTTTTTTATCCACCAATTTATCCCTTGGTGATGCTCAGGAAATTTCATCTTGATCAGATGAAGTTTTGTACTTGTCGAATTATGACGTCATAATGGAGGCACCTATGACATCATCATTAACGTATTTTATTCCCCATGGAGCATCCTTTACAATGAGCCATGTCTCAAGTTTTTTCTATCCAGCGCTTTCGGAGATATAGAGGTGCAAAGGTCTTCGGTTTTTCCAATATGGTGCCCATACCACGTGAGTTATGACGTCATAATTATCATTAAAAAATTCTACAGGTGGAGTTGCATCTATGGTCGAACTTTCCTGTCAATCGGACCAACGGTTGCTGAGAAAATCATAATTATTCTTTGCGGACAAACAGACAAACGTACCCAAATGCAATACCCTATCCTCCTGCGGGGGTAATAATAAACATACCCAAATCAATGGGGTACCAGCCTTTAAAGCTTGTTACCCTAATCTGATGTATGCGTATACCCTTATGTATGCGTCAGGAAGGGCATCTGGCCATAAAAACATTGCCTCAAACAGTGAACCATGATTGTCATGGGGCCTGCAAGGCTAACCCCCGCTCTAGCGGGGAAAATGGCCTTAAAACGATCATTCATTCATTCATTCATTCATTCATTCACCCTAATTACAAATGGGCTATTTTGAGTTGGTTAGTTTTGTAGCTCAGTGATGTTGTCAAATGTTTAATGAGTGAGGTGTCATTGGATGTGAAATCCTCCACAGACGACTGGTAGATAGATACTTTTAAAGTTTGTATCTTGTTATTTTTTTGAGAATTTGTATTGTATTAAACTTAGTTGGAGTGTCCTTGCCATCCCTACATAGGAAGTCTACTGACTTTCTGATAATTCAAGAAGTGTCTTGTTTGTTTATTTGACTTCTGTGTATTCCTAAAATGCTAGACTGAGTGTGTTGAAAACTGGTGGTTGTAATTGGGGTGTGCATGGCAAGGTGAAGGGTGGGTGGGGGGATGACCCCAGTTTTCTCAATGTAAATATTTGTGGAACAGTGCCACTCACGATGAGAGGTGGTATTACATGTCGTCGTAAAATTTGCAAATTCCAGGTGAATTAAACCATCCCTCCGGATGGCTTCTTCGCTGGTACTTGTCCAATGTTGGATGGTGTGTACATTGCCTCTTGGACTAATTTTTTTTTTTTCTTCTGTTTTTACTCTCCTGAATTTGTATTCCTTTTCTTCTTATTGGTTAATTTGAGTAAACTACCTTCTCATGTTTTGATATTTTGGTAAATTAGAGTGCGATAGCAATTTGGTTCCTGACCTTTCAGGGTGAGTTATTTGATGAGGAAGAATTTGAGGGTGTGGATGGGCAGCCAACTGTGCGAAAACCTGGGCAACAATCTCTTCATCTACATCAAGTAAGTGTTAAATACCAACTGGGGCAGCCCAATGCATTGCATAGTTGTCTGGATATTTCCCTCTTGATGCAAGTCCCATGAATTTGTCTGTTTGTAAATCATGGAAATCTGTTCATTTTCTTTGACGCTGTTCACCTGTTGCGAAATTCTTTGTTTTCTCCAGATATCGTATCAGTTGCCTAATGTAAATTGTGTAGTACAGTTCAGTCTATTTGCATTGTTTCAATTTAACGTTGTTAACACATTGTGACAGCAGCCAAGCGTATGCTAATGTGGGGATTCCACAGGTCACAGTGAAAAACGACGGATAAGCCAAGCATTGATTTACAGAAACTTTATTCACAAGAGCCGACAAGAACAGGATGTTTGTTCCTCTATTAACTCCGCGAAACTTCAAAGCTCTGAAAACTTTGTGAAACTAGAACAGAGGAATGAAGAACAAATATCGAGGAGCTAACTTGCTGATAAATTGACGTCATCACAGATTTTCCACTTGTATGTTGTCAAACGAAATCACATAATGCATCATACATTGACCAAACTGTTACATACCACCATATGTCCTCTTGATCACAAACTAAACAGGAGATGGAAAGCAACTGCCTTTACCATGCTTCTCCCATGTTTCTCCTGTGTTGAGAAATTTTGTTTTCTCCAGATATCTCCTGTCCTCATTTCCACTAGCCACTCAAGGAACATGGGCGTGCATGGCTTTGTCAACTAACAACTAACGTCGCACATGTTATGGGACAATAGTCAATTTAAATCATGCTCGTCCGATATAACATCGTCAAAAATATTAAGTACAGTACTGTAGGGCTTGCGAATTTTTTAAATACAGTAGCGCACCGTCTGCTCGTGTAGAAGCAACAACATCGCGTTGCCTGCTAGTGGAGAATTGACAACATGGAAAGTGCATTATTTCCCCGGCTCATGTGTTTCACCCTATGGTGAAGTGTATTTAAGTATGTCTAATATGTACTTATTGAAGGATAAATTAAGGCAGGGTAACTAAAAATATTTCCCTGGCAATGCATCTTCCCTTTATAACACTATGCACAGTGCCTTCAGGAAATTATTCACACCCCATAACAAAAAAAAATTTCTTCCCCCAAGTTCATCCAGAGCTTTTGGTTTTGATTTGTAAACATCCTCTTTGGCGCAGCCACAAAGAAAAAGGTTGCATGCTGTAAGGAAGCCAGTCTGTAGGCCCTCTGACCGATCGACCATCCAGGAAAATGGTTGTCAAGCCAAGTTCAAATAGTTACAGCAAAAAGTGGAGAAGCACCATTTGGCATAAAAAGTGGTTCTTCAGCATTTTACCACTGAAAAATGGAAGGTCAAACAAAATGTTCTGGCATTTTGCTCCTGAAGCAAGCCAGGCAGTGATCCCTCCTTCTCCATATTTGCACACAAAATGAGAGGTTGCCAAAGCATTATTTAAACTAAACTTTTTATGCTGTTCGGCAATTATATTGAGTGAAGAAAAGATTAAGGAATGTGCCAAATGTGTAACTTAATTGAGTGCAACGAAAAGAATGTTATCTTTTTACGGGGAAGGTGGGTGGAGTTTACCTTGGTACAGTTAGAAATGTATAGTGTAGTATGGTCCATGTTTGTATGTATGCTGCATGTTTGAGAAGTGTTATGATTTATGGGAGTGAGACATGGGTAATGAACGTAGAGCAGCAACGAAGGCTGGAAAGGGTGGAAATGCGAATGGTTCAGTGGATGTGTGGAGTATCATTGAGAGAGAGGAAGACAAATGATGAATTGCGAAAGATGATTGGAATAGAGCCTGTGATGGATGCTGTGAAGAGAAACAGGTTGAGCTGGTTTGGTCATGTGTTGAGGAAGGATGAAAGTGACTGGTTGAGAAGAGTGATGGAAATGAATGTAGATGGAAGTAGAGGACCGGGAAGACCAAGAAAGACTTGGCTAAAGATGGTCGAAGAAGAAATGCGGGCAAGGGGGTTAACAAGGGGAGATGCAGAAAATAGGGCAAAATGGAGAACATTGTCATGCGGACCGCAAGGCTAACCCCCGCTCTTGCAGGGAAAATGGCCTTAAAATGCCTGTTGTTGTTGTTGGTCCATGTTTGGGTATTTAACCAATCTCAATGTATTAAGCAAGGAAATGAGCTTGAGAATTGTCTGTTCAAATGGGCACCATATGGAGGGTGGTGCGTTGTAAAAAAAATAGTTAAAGGGTTTAAAGTTGGGGTAGGCATCCATAAAGCCTCCTGTCACATCACTGGGTGGGGACCAGGAGGCCTTAGAAAGGGAAGGGAGGAGTTTTGTCATCCAGAAAGGTGGGGCTTGGATTGCCTCTGGAGAGCGAGGGGAGGAGCCTGGGTCTCGGGTTCTGTGGGCTCTGAGGAGAGGAGGAAATAATGCGAGAGGAGAGCGGGAAAAGGTTGCCTTGTCTGAGAGAAACATGTTCTTGGCTTGTCTGCCTGCCTGCTTGTGCTCCTGCTCCGTTGTCTGTTTCCTGCTTCGTTTGCCTGCTGCTTGTTCGTCTGTTTGTCGTCCTTCCTCACTGACTGCATCGCCTGCTTCATCGTCTCCCTGCTTTGTGACTGCTCACCATCTTCATTTCTACAGTAGGGCTAAGGCCTTCCCTGTTGTTCGTTTCCCGTCCCCCATCTGTGATTGAGTCCGGCGTGACGTGCCTTAGGATTCTTTAGAGTTTTATCTCATTGTATATTAATTATTTATTGGTTATTGTTTTTCTCTCCTTCCCTCCCATCCCGCCGTCAAATTCCTCCATTGGGTCAGCCTTCCCCTGTTGTTTTTCTTCGGGAAATAAACCCCATTTAAAAGGAGCTAAGGTCCTCGTGTGCTTTTGCGATTCTTGTGTGCTCAATTCGCTGGAATGATTTTCAAGTTTGTTTGACTGTCAGGCAGGCCGACATCATAAATATATGATGTCACTCCTGTCTGCGCATGCGCTATCGGGGCGAATTCAGAGACAAAGTACGGTAAAACGGCAAACTTGTCTTCCTGGTCATGTTCTGATTTGTGTTCAAAATATAACATTGCATTAAAATAAGTTGTTCCTCGATCATAAATTGGACTGACGGACGGACATCAACCAATTGCTTAACCCCGCTTTTCGCTTTGTGTGCGTGGGGTAACTACCATTCACAGTAATATGGGATTTCCTGCATGTTCCCAGGTTGTTGTCGGTCCAGGTGGTTGGGAACGCTACCAACTGGAGATACTCATGGTCACTGGGTTGCTTGCTTACATCCTTAACTACCTGATAGGCCGTAACCACAACTCTCAGCTTGCCCAGTCATGGTTTGCAGCTCATCGAGAATTGCTTGAGGCCAATTTCTCTCTTATAGGTATATTTTGCCATTTCAGGTATCTTTTTTTTTTCTTCTTTTTTTCATTGTACCATCTTTCTTGTTGGGTTTTGCTGATTTTCCATCTGTTTTAGGTGACACCGGAACAGAGAAGGAGGCCGTTAGCACTCTACAACTGAACCAGGAAAATGACCATGTATTTAGCCTATGGTGTTCAGGGCGTGTGTGCTGTGAGGGTATGCTTGTGCACCTAAAGGTGAGTTCAGACCTTGCATTCTAAAAAAGGCATGTTGTTGATATGTCCTTGAGCTGGGCATGTGCTGTGAGTTGTGTCTATTTCATTGTTGTTAAGCACAGTTCATGGCCAGCCAATTCAGCCAGGTTCTGGGTAATCCAGCAAAGCACGCATGTTTCAAATTTTGCTTTTAGCTGATTGGGCATCTTTTTTTTTTTTCTTTTTTTTTGTGACAATGCTTAAATTTGTTGATCCCTTGAGACATCTAGTGTATTGCCTGGCCATTGATTCTATATCTAATCCCAAGGCTTTAACTCCTTTTTTAACCTTGGCAGCCCAATGCAAGGGCAAATAAATGCCAAATTGAAGATTGTTAAAAAACTGAATCTGTGAAATTGATAGACTTTGAATGGTAATGAGTTATGCTCAGGAAATAGGCAAGTGCATTCATTGTTTATTTGCTAACCTTTTTTCCTTTCCAAACAGTTGCTCAAGCGGCAGGACCTGCTAAGTTTACTGGCTCGAATGGTGCGTCCAGCCATCGACCAAATTGTGAGTGATTGATTTACTAAAAGTATATACAATCACGTGAAAAAGTAAGTACACCCCATGTAAAGTTTTGACTTTTTCAACATATTTCAACATACAGCTATTTGATCTTCATTTCAACAATATTGATAGATAAAGGTGATATAATATAACAAATATCATGAAACATTTACATTTTGTAGTCCATTGTATAATTTAAATAAACATAAATGCAAATTTCGCATATGGAAAGAGTAAGTACACCCCTACATTTATCGCTACTTCAAATACCTAAAATTAGAATCAG
>NC_136266.1:141522890-141565390 GCF_964187855.1 Myxine glutinosa | reverse complement strand
TCTTCTCCATGTACTTCTCCTGCAACTGCCTCACAATAAAGAGCGCGTCTGTCGTTCCTCTTCCTGGCATAAATCCAAACTGCATTTCGTCGATCTTCACCTTCTTCCTTATCCTCCTCTCCAACACCCTTTCCAATACCTTCATTCCATGCTCCAATAACTTTATCGCTCGGTACGAGCCACACTCTAGAGCAGGGGCGGGCAACCTTTTCAGAGTGAGGGCCAGATGAGACTTTTGGAAGGAGATCGCGGGCCGGAGTGAAAAACGAAATCTCAGAATTACTATATTTTGTTTACATGAATAGATTGTACAAAAATTGCATTGAACACTCTACAAATCAATGAGACTGCTGGTGCTGTTTGCCATGAAGAAGTATTTCCATGTCTGGCTCGATGGTTGAGGTAGACAACAGAAGAATGTCATTGAGGTGGCGGTCCGAGAGTTGGGAGCGAAGGTGAGACTTCGTGTACTTCATTTTCGAGAAGAGCTGTTCACAGCAGTAGGTGCTGCCGAACATGGCCACAATGCGTTGGACATGGGCAATGTATTTTTGAAAATTGTTAGAAGGGAGAACGGTGTCGCGGAAGAAGGACAATGGAGAAGAGGTGCGGAACTTCGCCTTCATTTCATCGTTGCACTGCAGCTCCACCAACTCCATCTGTAAGGAGGCAGGGGCGTCTTCCACGGGGAAGTCAAAGGGAGCAGTGAAAAGCTTGAAGTCCGCAGCCAGCACCCTGACTCCTGCAAAACGGGAAGCAAATTCCTCACGTAGAGAGTTGACGACACTAACGCAAGTGCCCAGGTCCACATCGTCAGGGGCACATGCAGCAAGGCGAGGAAAATGCACAAACTGACCAGAAGCCAATTGAGCCTCCCACAAGCGCAGTTTAACCTCGAAGGCAGTGATGTGCACGTACATGTCTGTCACGAGAATGTCTTTGCCTTGCAGCTTTATGTTGAGGGTGTTCAGGTGCGCCGTGATGTCCGTGAGCAGGGCCAGGCGAGCTAGCCACCGCGGATCAGAGAATTGATCAGCGTGGGGAAGGTTCTTCTGACGTAGAAAGGTGGCAATCTCCTGCTGTAGGTCGCACACCCGAGACGGCATGGCCCCACGACTCAGCCAGCGTACCTCACAGAAGTAGAGCAGGTCGTTGTAGTGCACGTTCACCTCGTCCATCAGTGCCTGGAACTGACGATGGTTAAGGCTGCGGGAGAGGATGGAGTTGACGACCTTCACCACGACAGACATGACACCAACGAGGTTGGCAGACTTAGCGCACAGGGACTCTTGGTGGATGATGCAGTGCATCTTGTTAATGGGCTGAGTGTATCCGGCGGCTGCACAGTGACGCACTAGCAGCGAAGCGGCGCCCTTCTTCTCACCAACCATCGCCGGGGCACCGTCGGTCGTCACACACACAAGACGGGAGAGGTCCAGGGAGTGCTGATCAACACACAGAAGCACGGCGTCGCAGATGTCTTTCCCAGTGGTGGTGTCGCGCAGCGGGACAAGCTGGAGGAATTCCTCACACACTTGAAAGTCAGCGGTGACGCCACGGATGAAAACGGACAGCTGGGCCGTGTCCTTTGTGTCGGTGCTCTCATCCAGAGCGAGGGAAAAGGCGACGAAATTTGAGCTGCGTGTTTTGAGTGAGTCGTGCACGTTTTCCGACATATCCTCGATGCGGCGACGAACGGTGCGGGACGAAAGGCTCACGTTCTCAAAGGCGGAACGCTGCTCTGGACAGACGGAGTCCACTACAGCGAGGAGGCATTCCTTGATGAAGTCCCCATCCGCGAATGGCTTCATTTGGCGAGCAAGGATGCGGGAGACTTCATAACTGGCGCGCGTCACCTTTTCGGCCTCAGTATTCTGCTTGCAGAAGAGTGAAGTTTGTTTCTCCAAGTTGCCTGATAGTCTAACCATGGCGTCCTTCCTTTCGGTGGCAGACACCGACGCGAAGTTTGACGAGCGGTGCTCTGTCTCCCAGTGGCGGCGCACGTTGTACTCTTTTAGGACAGCCAAAGTCTTCAAGCATATGAGGCACTGGGCCTGTCCAAAGCGCTCGATGAAGAAGTACTTCTCCCACTCAGGGTTGAAGATCCGACGCTCGAGGTCCACTTTCCTCTTCTTAACACGCTGGGTCGCAGACATGATGAGCTGAAAAGGAAGAAAATTAGGTATATCAGCAATGAATAAATGATGTAACAGCAAGCAATCTGGGGCACAAAAAATCTCGGAAGACGAATTGTACAGATGAATGTATTTATTTTGCGCGCACGTGGCCAACGCTGAATATGACACAGTTTCACCGTAAAACTGAAATACAGGAAATGAATCAGTCTGCATACTTTTTTTTTTAAAGAGTTCGTTTTCCTTTTAAACAAAAGTTCGTCAATTTCGTTTTCCTTTTAAACAAAAGTTCGTCAATTTCTTTTTTCTTTTACAAACAGAAAGTTCGTTATATATATTTTTTCTTTACAAATAGAAAGTTCGTTATATTTTTATTTTTACAAATAAAAAGGGAGAATAAAATTATTTAAACGCAGCAAATGAAAGATAATAACATGTTCTAACAAACAAAACAAAGCAAATTGAAAGAAAGTGAAAATTGAAATAGGTTTAGAGAACTCTGCGTCGCTTACCTCTTTGTTGCAAGTTATTTGTCCCAGACACCAACGTTTGTCGCAAGCTGACTGAATCGGAAGGACGTCCGTATCACATGCCGGCTGATTTGAAAAGACCGCCTATCAGCAAGCAGGCGGTGTCGAGGCAAGACAGTTCCCCGTGCGCATGTCTTCCGGAAGAGGACGGTGCTGAAGACAAAATGTCCCTTTCTTGAATTCAGACCGGCTAAATATAAACTCTTACATTTACAAATGATATGAGTTTTACTGGGAGGTCCGCGGGCCGGATTGCAATAATAAAGCCTAGCAGGGTGGCGGGCCGGACGCTAAGCCTTCGCGGGCCGGATGTGGCCCGCGGGCCGGGTGTTGCCCGCCCCTGCTCTAGAGGGTCACCTTTCCCCTTGTATAGAGGGACAAGGGTACTCAGTTCCCATTCCACTGGAATGCGACCTTCTTTCACCACCAGATTACAGATCTCTGCCATTCTCTTCACACCCCAACTTCCTGCTGCCTTAAACATACGTATCTCCCACAACTCCCGTCGGCCCTCCCGCTTTTCTACTCTTCATTGCTTTTATCGCTTCCTCAACTTCCTTCTCGGTTATCTTCTCTGCCGCTCCGAAAACTGGTTTACTCTCTATGTTGCCAGCCCATTCATTCTCTGTATTCAACAGCATTTCCATATGTCTTTTCCATCTTCCTTTAATTCCATCTGGGTCCACAACGATTTGTCCCACTTCATCCTTCAAGCAACTCACCCCCATCACATCACACCTCTCTTTCGCTATCTGCTTTGCAATCCTGAATACCGCTCTCTGACCCTCTCCCGAATCCATGCGTTCTCTGAACATTTTCCTACATGTCTCCTGCGCCTTTGCTACCTCTTTCTTTGCAGCCTTCTTGGTTGCCGTATAACTTTCATGCTCTGCGTTTTCTGCTCCCGTACCGTTCGCCTTCTGCCACTCCTTGAACTTCTTCCTCTTCTCGTCAAACCTCTTTCCAACTTCATCATCCCACCACCATGTTTCCGAGTGCCTCGGTGGTCCTTTTGTCCATCCACATACCTCACCAACGGCTCCCAACAGACTATCTTTCATTGACATCCAACCACGTTCAAGCTCAACGACATCATCCTCTACCCGACTCAGCCTCTCTTTTAATGCCTCCCTTACTGTCACCTCTTTCAACCTCCACACCTTCATTCTCGGTTGGTACTTCACCCGCCGAGCTCTCCTCGCACCTTTCACCCTTATGTCGCAGACAACCAAGTGGTGCTGTGAAACAGCCTCCTCCCCCGGGATCACCTTTGTGTCCCGGAGGTGCCCCCTATCTCGCCTACGCACCATCAGGTAGTCAACAGTTGTCGTCGACGCACCTGACGTGTATGTAACAAGTTTATTATCCCCTTTCTGGAACTGAGTATTACAAATCGACAAATCAGCAAACTCCAAAATCCTTTCACTTTCTCCATTTCTCACACCATATCCGTAACCCCCATGAACTCCCTCAAAACCGTCCATACTCCTTCCCCACATGTCAATTTAGGTCTCCTCCTACCACAACAACTTCCTCATCTTTCACGTTTTCCATCAGCTTCTCTATTGCACACCAGAACTTGTCCTTCTCTTCATCGCTCCGACCAACCTGCGGAGCATATCCCGAGATGACGTTCACCAAGAGCTTTCCAATCATCATTTTCACCATCATCAACCTATCACTCACTCTAGTCACACTCACCACTGTCTACAAACTCCTCAGAAAACAGGACACCAACACCATTCACGCCCTCCGGGCACCCTTGCCACACATACTTGTATTTCTGTCCCTGCCTACCCTTCACCATTCTCACACCACTTCCCTTCCATCTCGTCTCTTGCACACAACATATGTCCACTCTTCTGCTGACCAATACTTCCACCACTTCTCCTGATCTCCCTGTCATTGTCCCTACAATCCATGTCCCAAACCTCAGAAACCGATCTCCACTTCGGGCTGTACCCTGCCCATATGTAGTTGTAATTGTCATGGTTCTCTTTTTGAGGCAATGTTTTTTATGGCCCGATGCCCTTCCTGACGCCAACCCTCTTAGTCGCCTCTTACGACACGCAGCGATACGGTGTACCTATTCTAACCAGGGTACACACCGTAATATATATATATATATATATATATATATATATATATATATATATATATATATATATATATATATATATATATATATGTAAAAAAGCCCCATTGTATTTTTTCCCTCTGTCTCCAAGGAAGTGACGTCACATTCACAAAAGTGAGGTCGCGTTTGTCACTGAAAAGGAGCACATGCAATATCAGTATTAGCGCCATTCACCATGTTGTTTCGACTCAGGAGAGGTGAATCTTTTCTGTCCGAAACTTTTACGACACGCATTGGAATTTGGGTTTATTGCATGGCCATTCCAGTTTTCACAACTATAACACTAGAGGTGAGACCTTAGGAATTTATATTTGCTGTAAAAATACATATGGGTGAGTAGTTTCACTCAGTCATTTGAAATTCCATGATCACCTTGATAATATATATATATATATTGGCCGATATATATTATATTAGCAGTCGGTGATTCTGTCTGTCTGTCCGTCCGGGGGTGTGGCATACTCCGTTTAGAGAGTAGCTCCACCCTTTCTGGGAGAGGCTTCATATAAACAAATATCCACCATTTTATTAACTCGCATCGCTTTGAGGCCTGTTTAGTTAGGCCTGTGCTGTCTTGCTCTCACAGTTTTATTTCAACTCTAATTCGATATATCATTTCATTTTTCACAGTCGCTAACATAGTTTTAGACTCGGTTGAAAAAAAAACGGGAATAAAATCCCATGAAAGTTTCCGTTTATAGAACGAAATGAATTCTCAAAGGCCTGTAATTTCAAGGCCATTGAATCTCTCTCACGCCTTTGTCTCCAATCTAACTCACCATCTGATTTCATTTTTATCAATGGTTTTAGACTCTGTGTCAGCAATAATTGGGACCATTCACGCACATGCAGGAAAATGCAGAGATATATTTTTTAAAAATCGCGCCACGATGTATCATACACCGCCCAACATGACACAGACGGCAACATGTCGACATCTATTAAAAATTCGCTTTTTCTTTTCCATTAAGATATATTACTTTTCCGTTTGATGACAGTCGTCACAAAAACGTCAACAATGATGCCGACATATATTTCTTCGTTTTTATTTCATTCAACATTATTATCTGGAAGTAAAAGTTCACGTGTTCATTTCACGTGTGCAAAAACAAACTCCATTTCACGTGTGCATGGACGTGTCATTCACATATGTAAAATAAATAATTTAACAGACGGGAAATTGCTGAGAGATATTTCGTTCGGAGCAATTATACACCGCCCAAAGGAAAATTTTCACTGGGAAACCGAGTGAATTCACCGAGCGAATGTCATCGAATTTCACCGAGTTTCAGGAAATTACCAAGAGATATTTCTTCATTTTTATTTTATTAGTTACCAGCAGAAGTACCCCGCACTGCCGGGGGGGGGGGAAGGGCACGTACACTTTAAACGTGTGTGTGTGTGTGTGTGTGTGTGTGTGTGTGTGTGTGTGTGTGTGTGTGTGTGTGTGTGTGTGTGTGTGTGTGTGTGTGTGTGTGTGTGTGTGTGTGTGTGTGTGTGTGTGTGTGTGTGTGTGTGTGTGTGTGTGTGTGTGTGTGTGTATATATGTGTGTGTATTTTTTTTTCATATATATTTATATATACATACACACTGCCTTCAGAAAGTAATCAAACCCTCGACTTTTTGTACACCACTCTTTTCCGATGCCATCTCCAGGCGCTGCATGACGTCATTGCTGGTCGCCGAAGGGAGCCCAGCAATGACACGCGCTGAAAGGGAACACTCAGTTTTCATCCGGTTCTTTGTTGCCATCGCCAGAGGAGAGGGTATTGCATTTGAGTCAGTTTTTTGTCTGTTTGTTACTTGCCGGAAAAGATTCCGGCAAGTATGTTGATCGGTTGGTTTGTCTGTTTGTCTGTCTGTTTGTTTGTCTGTTTATACGCAGCACTACGTCCACACCGTTGCACACAGAATTGCCAAACTTTACAGACATATTTGTCTTGCCCTGGAATAGACTGCCCAATTTTTAACTCTCTCGGCCCAAGGCGTCCATTATGACGTCATAATTCCGTAATTCGACAAGTACAAAACTTCATCCAATCAAGATGCAATTTCTTGAGCACCATGTCGGCATAAACTGGTGGAGAAAAAAATAATGATGACGTCGTAGCGTCATCAATTAAATAATTAATCAATTAATTATTTAATTATTTTGATCAATGACGTATTTTATTTTCAAAAAGTTGCAGCTTCAGATGAAACACTGGTGGTTGAGGTAGAGGTATGCTATTAGCCAATTGATTAAGAAATTATTTTATGATTATTGTTTGTTGATTTTAATTATGCAATTAATCAATCAATTGTTGCACACCTCTCCCTCCCATTACCGTCTCCATGTGCTGCATGGTGGTATCGCCGGGCGCCTAAGGTGCCCTGGCAATGCCGCATGTGGAGGATGTTATTTATTTATTTGGCATGGCCGCGGTGTACTTTGAATGTATCTGTGCTTGTTTCACATTTTGTTGTGTGCAGCCTGAATTTTAAATGGATTAAATTTAGATTTTTTTTTTTTGTCACTGATCGACACAAGATACCCCATAACGTCAAAGTGGAATTGGTTTTTCGAAATCTGTACAAAATAATTTAAAATGAAATACAGAAATATCTAATTTACATAAGTATTCAACTCCCTGAGTCATTTCTTTGTGGAAGCGCCTTTGCCAGCGATTGATTACACCTTTGAGTCTTTTGGGGCATGCATGTATTTATCAGCTTTGCCCCTCTGGATTTGGGGAGTTTCTCCCATTCTTCCTTGCAGATTTTCTGAAGCTCCATCAAGTTGGAATGGGGAGCATCGGTGAACAGCAATCTTTAGGTCTTTCCACAGATTCTCAAGGGGATTCAAGTCTGGGCTTTGGCTGTATGCTTGGGGTCATTGTCCTGTTGGAGCGTAAGTCTTTGCCACAGTCTGAGGTCTTTTGCACTCTGAAGCAGATTATCCTCAAGGATTTTCTAGTATTTGACTCCATTCATTGTTCCCTCTATCCTTACAAGTCCACCAGTCTCTGTTGCTGAAGAGCATCTCCATAGCATAATGGTGCCACCACCATGCTTCAGGGTAGGGATGGTGTTAGATGGGTGATTGCTATGCTCTGTTTCTGGCAGATGGTAGCTCATTGCATCCAGGCCAAATTGTGAATTTTTCATCTCATCAGACAACAGAATGATTTGCCTCTTGCTCCGAGTCTTTCATGTGCCTTTTTGCAAACTCTTGCTGTGCTGTCATGTTCCTTTTTCTTAGGAGTTGCTTCCATCTGGCCACTCTCCCATGAAGCCTAGAGTTCTGTAATGCTGCAGAGACTGTTGTCCTTCCAGCAGGTTCTCCCATCTCAGCCAAGGAACTCTGTAGTTCTGTCAAAATGGTCATTGGGTTCTTGGTCACCTCCCTGACCAAGGTCCTTCTTGCCTGGTTGCTCAGTTTGGTCAGACGGCTCTCGGAAGAGTGTGGATAGTTCCACATTCTTTCCATTTCCTAATGATGGAGCTCACTGCGCTCTTGGGAACTTTCAACACTAGAAATTGTTTTATATCCTTCCCCATATCTATGCCTCCTCACAATTCTATCTTGGAGTTCTACGGACAGTTCATTTTACTTTATGGTGGAGTTTCTGCTCTGACATGCACTGTGAACTGTGAAACCTCATACCACCCATCCCTCCATTTTATTGTGGGCTAATTATATTGTTCAAACTCTTCATTTATTCATTCAAATATTCCTGACTACGATGCATGCAGTTTGTTGCCACGTAGATATTGTTACTTGGTTAAGCTTGAATATCACAGAACTTACCAGGAAAGTACAGATGATAGCGGTTATTTTCAGTACCTTGTCTGTTAAAAATGTCAAACCTCACAATTCAGCCTATTTGAACTGGATGACTATCTTTCCTTTAATTAATATCACTGGCCCTCAAATCGGGATTTAGAAGGAAGCACGACTTTGATGTATTGTAGTAATCCCTGCCTCATGGTTTCCAATTTGTAAATTGCAGTCTATATTTCTGTAATAGTTCACCACCACAACCACCACAACGGAAAACCACCACAACGGAAGTGACGAATCCGTAACAATAATAACCTGTAAATGAATTTGAACTTCACAATCAAATTGGTTATCTTGTTCAACCTGGTGTTGTTAGCCTGTTAGCCTGGTGTTGGCTTAGCGGTTAGGGTGCCGGCTGGTTCGAATCCCGGTCGATCCGGTCCGTCCGATCCGGTCCGGTCGGTCCGGTCGATCGCTGAATTAACGCCAGGGGGGTTGACTCAGCCTGTCATCCTTCCGAGGTCGGCAAATTGAGTACCAGCTTGCTGGGATGAATGATCACGGTGTGTACCCCGATTTAGAATAGGTACACCGTATCCCTGCGCATCGTAAGAGCGTGACCAAGGATTGGCGTCAGGAAGGGCATCCGGCCATAAAAACATTGCCTCAAACAGGGAACCATGATTGTCATGGGGCCCGCAAGGCTAACCCCCACTCTCGCGGGGAAAATGGCCTTAAAACGATCATTCATTCATTCATTTCATTCATTTCTGTAATAGTTCAGGGAAAAAACTGGTGAAATGGCCTCAGGGTTCACACCATGTCGATGAATTCTTCAACATTGTTTATTTCATTTTTTTGTGCATTTTCCCACTCCGACTGACCTGTATTTCAGGGAAACGAGGAAAAATGATGTCATTTGCACAAAAGCAAACCAAAAAGGTTTATTTGCCTCTTCTGATGATCAATTTGCAATGCCGAGAAATGAAAGATGGGTTCAATCCTCAATAATGCATTTGTACCTGGCTTTTAATGACTTTCAATGATGCATTTGTACCTGGCTTTTAATATTATGCTTGTGCACATGGTAATTGACTTTTGAAAAATGGAAGGCACAAGCTTTCCAAGCTTGCTTCTTGTTGCATGTGCACAGTGATTGCCACAGGTATACTTGGACTTAGATTTAGAAGGACTATAGAAGCTTGTTTTTTTTTTTTTGGGTTTGTTTCTGGTATTGGATAATTGTTGATTTTTAAGTTTATTATCCATTTTTCAGCACTGCCATATTCCATTCTAACAAAGCTACTGAGACTTAGCCACCTTTTTGTTGATACAAGTTGTAGTTTTTGAATAAGTACAAATTATTGCTGACAATAGCTCTAAAGGTGGAGTTTTATTTATTTCCTGGTGAGCAGCAAATTGTGGTGACCATGACTACAGACGATATGGAAAATCTGGTGTTTGCTCTTGGATCAAAGAAAGCAATGTCTCGCCTTCACAAAGACATGCAAGATCTGGTATGTATGAAAACGGTGGTTTTGGATAAGTTTATGAACACCAATATTTTAGGTTTTTATGCATCAAAGGAAGAATATGCGTTGTCTGATGATTTTACTACTTTTATTTCTATATACAGCATACATTTTTGTTTTGCAAAATTGCTGTAAAATAGCTTGATGAATGTCATATTTTGGTTCATTTGTGTGTGTGTGTGTTTGCGCACCAACACCACTGGTCGTCATCTCCACTTGCAAGTCTCTAAGACTGAACGGAGCCTTTCCTGGTCCTGAAGTATCCATATTCACCACAGCAAGGAACCATGATTCATGAACCAAACAGTCTTCTTATCCGTGCTCCGTTTCCACTTCTGCCCCCAGGTGGTGACAATGTAGATACTCGCGACCTCCCGTGTGGCTTCTGGGGTACACTTGGGTATGCCTGGTCTTGGTCTCATCCTTCCTCAGTGGGATAGAGTCAACAAAACCCAAAATGGCAAGGCCAGGGTGCTAGCGTCTCAAACAAAATTAAATTGGCGCAACTCTGGGCACCCTCCACACAGCACGTCTCCCCACCAGTCAACAAGTACGACCAAGCTGCAGGGCCAGACCGTGCCACAAATGCATGTCGAATAGCCTGATACTGGGTGCCTCATGCCCATGTCGTCCCATTGAAGCTGCTGTTTTCGGCTCTGTCTTAACTGCTTTTTAAAGTGATGAATTTGATATGGTCCTCGGTCCTTTCCGTCCCAGGCGAGAGGGAGGCGGCAAATCACGTGTGTGTGTGTGTGTGTGTGTGTGTGTGTGTGTGCGTGTGCGTGTGCGTGTGCGTGCGTGCGTGCGCTTTTTATTTTACCATTTCAGCTTTTGTCATCAAATTTCCAACAAACCTTCATTCGGAGAATACGGAGAAAAATGTATCGTAATAAAAGGCAATGTGTGTCCGTTAATTAGTCAGTGTGTCTTCTCCATAACTCCAAAAGCATGAAACCTAGTGGCCTGAAACTTTGCATGCATACTAAGTGAACTCTGAAGGAGTGCATGAAACTCGATATTTTGATGAATAGAAACATCCCTTTTGTAGAGAAATAACGGCTTACCTTCATGAAAGACTTTATCCTTGGGCAGCTCAACATCACCTCATAGGGGTCTTGGCCGCCATTTTGCTTCGACCTATTCAAACATGCCATGCCTTGGAAACACGATCCACTCTCACAAACTAATGAAAGTATTGTTATAGATCGCGGTTAGATGTTATAGACCGAGCGGTGGTGTAAGACCGCGACCTAACAAAACTCACCCGATTCACCCAGACTTTGGCCGTATCGCACCCCAGCTGCTCAATGAGGGAAAAGACGAAAACGACGCAATGCAAAGAGGAAAAAGAAGGCAAAGAAAGGTTTGGAAATACGACTGAATTTATTGGCTATTTACACACAAGCAAAAAGAAAGCAATCAAGGTTTATTTACAACACATAAGACGCAGGTGACACAGGGAAAATACTAGCTTATACAGACTTAATTAACCCAGGACAGAACAAACAAAAGACTCTGACTCACGCGGGGAATTGCAGGAGGTGGATGGCTGGAGGTGAACGCTTGGTGGAGCCAACACGGAGCTTGGTGGAGCCAACACGGAGCTTGGTGGAGCCAACACGGAGCTTGGTGGAGCCAACACGGAGCTTGGTGGAGCCTTGGTGTGACGGGTTCTCTCTTCTCTGTAAAAGCTCAACCGTCTTGTCTCTGGTAAAAGCTCAACTCTTCCAGTCTCTTGTAAAAGCGAATCTCTCTGACTCCTCTCCACGGCTTGGGCTCCCTTGTGTCTGCCGGTAAAAACTCATCTCCTTTGGCCACACCCCTGCCTTGGGTTATATAGGCCCCCGCCCCTCAACCTTTGCGAACCTCCCCGACCGCTCTTCCTCCGCCCTCTGTAGCCAAACCCCTGGCTCATGGTTGGTCGAGCGGGGCTGGTTCACTCCTCCCCCTCTATGACGAGGTGGAGACACGCCTTTCTTCCCTGACTCGAGCCTCGTGGTCAATGGCGGTTATTGGAGGGGAGGTAATATGGGCAATCGAGGCTCGGCAATGACGAGAGGGGATGTAATATTGGATGGAGATTTTGGGGATGGGAAGGAAAGGGGATCTATTCTCTTTCACTGGTGCAATGGAGTACTTTCAATTAATGGAAGACACAGCCTTACGCTAATACACATAATAAGGATATAACTGTCAAAAGAAAGGATATATCGTGTCCTGCATGTATGTTTTATGGACTAACTACGGAAACGCCCTTTGACCTTTATACAACCACAAACGGAGGGAGGAGGGGTGATATTTTACAACAACCTTTTACAACAACATTTTACCACAACAACAAAATAAAAAAAACATTCTCATATCCACAACACTGCACCCTCCTCCCCTTAGGCACGTCCCGGGCCTATTACTTTTACCTTAGTGTGGCACGTAGGTGTAGTTCCCTCTACTTTTAACCTGACCCTGAGTGCGACAGTTTTAAAACATAAATAAATGTGTCCCGCTGGTCCATTGCACCCTGCCTAACAGACTTACGCCCACAGTTAACCGAATTGCGGAATGGTCTTCAAACTAAACACTGACGGTGGGGAGCATTATTTACACTGACGCTATTTTTATTTACAAAACTAACCCAGGACCTGTAATTGTTCTTTCTGGGGGGAGACAGTCTGCTCTGCATCGACGCACCATGAACGCACCCAATAACGCACCAATACACACCCAAGCACCAATCGGTGCAGTCACCATTGTTCAATGAATGTTCAATAAAAATAAAATCAACAACCCCTAACCCTGCAGGTGTCTCTTGCTCTTCGGCTCCCCCTGCTGGTGATTATTATTTGTCTTCCAGATGTTGTCATTTTCATTTTTCTTTGCTTACTGGCGGCCTATTTTCAATAAAGTGTGCCCAATGTGTCCCTTTTTTATTTTCTTTTATTTATGGCCCACAGGGCCGACTATGTGTGGTTCACCTGTGGGGCATCGGTGCCCTGTGGCCAAGGTCCGCCAGCAAGATTTCGGGCCCTCTTGGCCGGTTCCAGCAGAGGGGCTATGCCCCAACCCATGGGGTCCATAAGTGGTGCTCGGCCACAGGCATGTGGTCCATAATGTGGTGCATCGATGCAGACAGCTGGTTCTGGGAATTTCGGGCGCACAATGGCCGACCCACGCACGCTCCCCTCGGCGCACAGGTCATGTGGGAGACAAAAGGGGAAAGACAATTGAGCGAGGGGTAAGGTCACAAGGGTACACATCAATAAGGCAATGCAAGGCGAAATGCGTACGGAGGGCGAAGTGAGAAAGCTCGTCCCTACCGTACGTCACCCCCCTGTTACCTAGCCCACCCTTGCCCTTACCCCATATGTACAAAACCTACACATTACCAATTCGTCACTACTGTCACGTCTTCCCCATATTTCCCCTATACCAAATTCGTCACCACAATCCCTCTACTTCAAAATTTGCCATCACCAAATTCATCATCAATCCTCATAAGGAGGCAGAGATGGAACATCAAAGCACAATGTCACACCCACGTCATGATGCGTCTCACAATCCAAAACATTTGCATCAAAAATAATTAAACATGGCATGGTGCGGAGTACCTGTCACCTCAGGTGAGTGGATGCAGATGGTGCGAGGAGATCCTTCATCCTAACTATCCTCTAAATGATTTTAACACACTTTACACTACCCGGGGTCTTTCTCTGGCCAAACCATTGGCCCTCTTACACTATGGGTTCTAAAAACCAATTCCCATTGGCCAAACTGTGGTGCTTTTCAATTTGGGGTCTCACTCCCCCGGTTCATCTCCCGGTGCCCTCGCACAATTTCTGGGCTGTGGCGTGTACCTCTCCCAGCGGGTCTACCCACCTGCACACCTCCACCACTGCAGTTGCCTCCGAGCTTACCTGCTCCTTACCCTAACCTAACTACCTGGGGAAGGCCTCTCTGGCGCTCTCCCCACTCGGTGCCCTCTCTGGCACTGGGCTACCCGGGTCCGTCCTCCGGATCCTCGGGCCCCATCCACAACTCTACCGGCTCCCAGAGCCCACCTGCGGCCTCACCTGGCCGACATCCTCACAGTGGTGGAGTGCCCAACCAACTACACGCACTAACAGGCTACACGCCCAGCCATTTCCACAACACTAATGCACCCATTCACAACACCATTCTGCAACCGCACCACAAGTGCCAATATCCAACCACAATTTACCTGTACCCTCTACCTAACACTTACACTACCCGCCCCGGGTACTCGTGAAAGGGGTCCACTCTTCCCCCATCCACACCTTCGCACCATGCACACCACTCCGTACCACTCACTCCAACTCTCTCCACACACCTGTACCTGCACACCTGTGCTCTCACACCTGGTGCCACCTGCACCCTTCTCTCCCCAAGCGCATTCGCGCTGATCCACACACTCACTACTCATACACTGCTCCACACACCTGTCCAGTTGCACACCTGTGCAATCACACCTGTTCAATTCTCACAAACACGGCATCATCTCAGCTAACTACTCCCTTCTGAAACTTGCGCTTCCCAGTCGTCCCTTTAAACTATTGCGCTCCCTCGTCATTATCATCCATACTAATCTACCTGCGTCCCCACTACAGGTATCAGTCACTATCTAAACTTAACGTCACCTACTGTCATCTTCGCTAGATCCCTACACACATATAACCTAACCCACCCGGGCTAGTTTTCACTGCCATACACCCCATAAGCTATAGCTCCTTTGCCCCCACATGGGAAGGATGGTGGATTTGCCATCCCACCACATCGGGGGTCTCTCACTACCAATTTCGCACATCAAATTTCAACAAATTAAAAATTTGCCAATCACTACCCATCATCTGCCAATCATTACTGCCAATCCTTTGCCAATCATCAAATTTTGTTTTTCTCTAATTTTGGGTCCAAAACACTATCACTATCACCATCATCACAGTCCGCTATATCCTAGCCTCGGTGCGTCATGACATCATTAAACTCGGCTTCGTAAAGCCGAGCAATGAATTCGGGTGGTTTGGTTGCCTGCAGGTTGAATCCGTCCGGCTTTCGGTTCAAGGGAGGTGGTTTGGTTGGACCGAGATTCCACGCACCATCTCTGCGCGGCACCTTGCGGTCCCGGGCCCGATGGCTCCATCTCCCCCGGTCGGAACCCCGTCCCCACGAGGGGGCACCGTTCCGCTTCCTCCCACTCGCCCTCGAACCGGACCGGTCGCCTCGCCCGACAAAGCCCGGACTCGACCGTGCGGGGCGGGGCCAAGCCCGAATCGGCAACGACGCTTCGAAGAGAAACGACGCAGCTTCGATCGACGCCGGGCCTCGCACCCAACCAAGCACCCCTCGCACCGAGTGCTCGCATCGGCTATCCGTCGCTCTAACCACTAAACCGGTTACCATCGATGCTTCACTTGCATGCTTACAAGCATACGCTACCCCTTTCACCCTCACAAAACCTGGCGTTCCAACGCCGTCCGTACATTCCACCAACGCTCTCTCTGCTACACACCACCCCTCTTGCGCACACTTCGGTCCACACCTCTCCTCCGTTACGTCCTCCGTAACACTCACCATGGGCGTGCACTCCGTATTGCTCTCACTCCCTGTGTCACACCCCGTACACACCGACGTGCATTCTCGCTCGCACTCGGTTTCACTCCCACACTTTATAACACACCCACTCGCCGACGCACACTTTTTCCTCCCACGCGTGCCATTTCCACTCACTCGGGACCCTTCACCAACGCCCGGGTGCTTCCTCGATCCCAAGCGCGCGAAAATTCTTTTGTCGCTAAACATCCTCTTACAAAATCTACCCGCACAATATACAGCACGACTCACCTGGGGGATCCTTTTCTCCACGCGAACCTGCAAACTTCCATTCGGGTTAAGCACAGCATCGTGATGTGAGCAGGGACTTTGTACATAATCCATTTCTCCCTGCAATTCCCGGGTTACCTCCGTCATCTCTTCAATTTTAATTCCCGCTACTGCTTTTTCTTTATTCACCTCGGCGACCGTTGGCTTTAATAAAACACCCTCCTCTACCTCAGCGGTCGCCGGCTTTTCCCAACACCGTGTCGCGATTTCTACCCCCGTCATTGTACCCGTGCTTTTCTCCGCTTCGCTCAACCAGCGCTTTTCGACTCGCGTTACCTCGTCGTGCACCCCTGGGACCCTTTCGCCCAACTTGCGGTCTCTGTCCCTCTGCTCCCTTGCCTCCCTATCGGCCCTCATTCCGTTCGTTGTTTCTTTTAGTTCCTTAGTCATTTGAACACCCATGTTGTTAATTTCCCTGTTGGATATGAGCCCCTGGGCATACATTTTGTTTTCTTCATCCCACTGGGTCAAAAATTTCAACATATTTGCAAGAAATGGATCCCAGGCCGTTGGCACCGCGGGCTCGGCTGCCGCGCGCTCGTACGAGGCGCCTTTTTGCGCGCCTGATACCTCGTGCGTGAGAGCGCCATTTTGTGCACCTGATACACCCTCAACCACACCTTCTTTACTCTCCTCCACCACTTTTCCCACTTCTTCCCTGGGGTCCTGGGTCGATTCTACCCCGTCTATCTCTCCCACCGGCATCCCGTCGCCTTGAACAGCCATGGCGCGATTTCAAAATTCAGGTTTTGTAAAACAAAACAAATTTCGGCAGCTCGTAATTTTGACCAAAAATTTTTTTTCTAGATGTTTTAAAAATTTGGTTCGGGACCCGAATTCCACTCCCAGACACCAATTGTTATAGATCGCGGTTAGATGTTATAGACCGAGCGGTGGTGTAAGACCGCGACCTAACAAAACTCACCCGATTCACCCAGACTTTGGCCGTATCGCACCCCAGCTGCTCAATGAGGGAAAAGACGAAAACGACGCAATGCAAAGAGGAAAAAGAAGGCAAAGAAAGGTTTGGAAATACGACTGAATTTATTGGCTATTTACACACAAGCAAAAAGAAAGCAATCAAGGTTTATTTACAACACATAAGACGCAGGTGACACAGGGAAAATACTAGCTTATACAGACTTAATTAACCCAGGACAGAACAAACAAAAGACTCTGACTCACGCGGGGAATTGCAGGAGGTGGATGGCTGGAGGTGAACGCTTGGTGGAGCCAACACGGAGCTTGGTGGAGCCAACACGGAGCTTGGTGGAGCCTTGGTGTGACGGGTTCTCTCTTCTCTGTAAAAGCTCAACCGTCTTGTCTCTGGTAAAAGCTCAACTCTTCCAGTCTCTTGTAAAAGCGAATCTCTCTGACTCCTCTCCACGGCTTGGGCTCCCTTGTGTCTGCCGGTAAAAACTCATCTCCTTTGGCCACACCCCTGCCTTGGGTTATATAGGCCCCCGCCCCTCAACCTTTGCGAACCTCCCCGACCGCTCTTCCTCCGCCCTCTGTAGCCAAACCCCTGGCTCATGGTTGGTCGAGCGGGGCTGGTTCACTCCTCCCCCTCTATGACGAGGTGGAGACACGCCTTTCTTCCCTGACTCGAGCCTCGTGGTCAATGGCGGTTATTGGAGGGGAGGTAATATGGGCAATCGAGGCTCGGCAATGACGAGAGGGGATGTAATATTGGATGGAGATTTTGGGGATGGGAAGGAAAGGGGATCTATTCTCTTTCACTGGTGCAATGGAGTACTTTCAATTAATGGAAGACACAGCCTTACGCTAATACACATAATAAGGATATAACTGTCAAAAGAAAGGATATATCGTGTCCTGCATGTATGTTTTATGGACTAACTACGGAAACGCCCTTTGACCTTTATACAACCACAAACGGAGGGAGGAGGGGTGATATTTTACAACAACCTTTTACAACAACATTTTACCACAACAACAAAATTAAAAAAACATTCTCATATCCACAACAGTATATAATTAAAATCTTTGTTTTGGTTTGAGTCATTCACACACATCAGATTAACAATGGTGCCTGAGGAGCACAGGCCGGGGCCCTTCATTTTGGGAAAGGTAACATCGGAACGTTACTTGCCCACCCCATCCGCATGGCGTACGTTTCCTGACCAATCAGCTTACTATCGCTTGCCAAGCCAGCTGTTTCTTATCAACCGTTTCGTTGGCATGCTACCTTGAGTGCTTATGCCACTTGACGAGTGCTTGTCAAGCTTATTACCTCTGCCACCAAAGGTGGATGGAGGCTATGTTTCACCCCTGTCTTGTGTACATGGTAATTGACTTTTGAAAAATGGAAGGCACAAGCTTTCCAAGCTTGCTTCATGTTGCATGTGCACAGTGAAGGTTGTTTGTCTCTGTCTGTTGTTAACAGGATATCTCAAAAGGTTGTGGATGGATTTGGATGAAATTTGGTGGAGAGGTTGGGTATGTGACGAGGACAAAATGATGAGATTTTGGTGAAGATCTGGATCTGAGAATATTATAAGTGATTCTTCACCATTGTGAAATAGGGCAAAAAATAAAAAACGATATGTGGCACGATATTTCAAAAAGTTGTGGATGACTTATGACAACTCGGTGGATGAATTGGGTAAGTGAGAAGAACAAGCTGATTCGATTTTGGTTCAGGTCTGGATCCAGATATGACCTATCAGTGGGATACAAAACCTAAACTGTTCACCTGGCGGAGGTATGCTAGCTACATTATGCCATTCTAGTTGGTAATGGAACACCCTTGCTCCCTCTTCCTGATCTGCCACATCCTCCTGCCTCTTCTCCCCATCCTGCTCCCCTCTCACCCCTCTTCCTGATCCCTGCCCCCTCTCCTCCCCCCTGATCCCCACTCAACCTTCTCCCCCACTGATCCCCTCTCACCCCCCTCCCTCCCTTATGTCCTTATGTTGCCCCCAACACCATCCTCCTGCTCCCTCCTTCTCTCCCCTCTCCCCATCCACTTGCTCCCTCCTGCTCTCCCCATCCCCTTTCTCCAGCTCCCTCGTCCCCATTCTTCTGCTCCTTCCCCATCCTCCTGTTCCCCTCTCTCCGTCCTCCTGCTCCCCCCCCCCCCCCCGTTCCCTCCACTGCTTCCCCTTCTCCTCTCTCTCCTCCCTCTCCTCCCCCCCCTTCCCTCTCCTCCCCTTTCTCCCTGTCCCCATCCTCATGCTCTCCCCCATCACTTTCCTCCTGCTTCCTCTCCCTCTCCACTCCCCCTCTCTTCCCTCCTCTCCCCCTCCACTTCCCTCCTCTCACCTTCTCTCCCCCACTCTTAATATTCCCGGTAGCGAAGCGACATCGGGCACCTTTGCTCGTAATTAATAATTGGGTCAGAAGGGCAAATTCGTAATAACTATAAATAGCCCATATTCGCATGGCCGCAGTACAGTTGCCTGACACGGCTTGCTTTTTTTTGTTTGTTTTTTCGCCTTGGAAATGAGTTCCAGGAATGTGGATTCCCGGGGAGGGGAGGGGCAGGAGGGTGAAAGTGCTACAACATGGAGGCCCTCCCCCCTTGAACTTTATTTCCTTCTGTGGCAGAACTAATAAACTTTTGGTGGTGGACCTTTGTAGTCATGTACTCTGAACGATTGTGTGTGTCTTATCTGTTTGGGTGGGTGGGTGAGAGGAACTGAGGGAGTCACCACAAGTGCTTTTACAACCTCACTTTTTACCTTTATGGAGATTGAGGCCGGTATTTTGTACCTCAAGCTGTCCTTCCCGTTATGTTGAACTATTCGCGTGTCAAGAGTTGCTTAAGATTTATAGCATTGAGCATGCTGAAGTGGAGTTCCATCACATGGTCTATGATTCTTCCAGAGCTACTACTGTGGAGAGAAGCCGAAGTCTGCAGCTCGTTATCACTTGCCAGATTGCCTGAACATACTGAGTGAGAGTGGTGAGGTTAGCGATGCCATTCTCGATGAAAAGGTAAGCCACAGGCTTCCTGTTTTTCCTACTCAGGTGTATAATCAAATCGTATCCATTGAATTTTGTGTTGGGATATTGTTGTAATATAAAATGGACTCTTCCTTGAAGTCATTGCTGCTAGGTTGGCTGCAGAAATTCCAACTGAAATTTTTTTCTGGGAATTGAAGCAATTTTTTGTTCAACAGCATGAGTACACTTACAAATGCCTTGCAATGATGATCTCTTTTGCTGCAGATGATACATTTCCTGAAAAATAATGCAGAGAAGATAGAGTCCATTCATTTCTCTGATCAGTATTCTGGTGTCAAAGTTACTCAGGAGTAAGTTATTGTCATTGGTTTTTTAAAATCAAGAATTGTGGCTTTCCTTTGGTACCTCTTTCCTCATTTATGTCAGTCAGCATCCAGTAAGTGATTTTAATAAGCCATGCCTTGTCAAACGTTTTAAGCTGGAGTTGTAATAGCAGTATATATTCTTCACAGGGAAGGACAAAATGTCAAGCTTCCAGAGACCCAAAAGTGTTTGCTGTTTACCTTTAATGGTGAGTTTGTGTTTGTGCATTTTTTGCCACCAAGCTGCCACATTTGCTTTGACACTGCCTTGAGATTTTGATTTGATTAGTAGCCTGGTGCAGATGCTGTGGGCTGATTCGGATGAACGTTGCAATTTGTTATCACGTTTATGGACATTTGAGTCTAATGATGGTAAGCTCTAAAATGCAATTTGATAATTACTTGCTGGAGTAAATAAATGTAGCTGTGTCATGCTTCTTCCTTCCAGTTCATCAAAGCTAAGTTTTCCGGGCCAGATATGTTGTGTCTTTCTGTTGTATTTTTGTCCCCGTGTTGCTGGCCGTGTTCTCATCCATCTTTTCCATGGTTAACCATACCTTGTTGTGTATTCCCAAATTAGCATCCTTGAGATTGTCTGACCTCACCAATGCCTCAGCAAGTGAGCATGTAAATTCTGTCTCTGTTTTGACGCCACGTACCTCGTTCCGCTTTCTTTATCCAAAGTGTTATCCTTTCAATTCATGCTCCTCGACTTTATCTTATTACCCCTCCTTCAATTCTTTTTTTGCTCCAAAAAATCATGAACTCATTCTGCCTCCTTTTCCTTCATGAATTCTTTATTATTGAACATTTCCTCTTAACATAGTGTTACTTGGAAGGGGGCAGGGGAGGGATCCACAGCTGGATTGTTGTAATAATAGTATGGTCCATGTGGTTTGAGTAGATTAAATTTACATGTATCAACGACATGTCAGAGTAAGTCTTCTTGTTACATGTGACGTTGAGGAAGCAGCATATTGTCGTGTCCCCGGGGTTAAGACCCCAATAGGATGAATGACCGGAACGAGCTTTAACTCCGAGGTGTATTTCGAACTTGACGGGATTCTTTTTGGCACACGCGGGAAGATTTGAAGTCTTATCTGATCGGGAACACACAGGGTTATTCCGAAGATTGGAGGTCACGTTTTTCGAAGCTGTTCCATGCGCTCATGCTTTCGAAGCTAAGTAATTTTTTCACAATTGTGTTTTTGTCGAGACTGTATCTATCTTTCGGTGTGTGTACCTATAGCGTGTCTTTAGGAAAATTTTCGGTGTTAATTTTTCATACATGTATACACAATCGTCGGTTATTTCGTGTCATGTATTCTGAGGCCTAGTACTAGTACTAGTAGGCTTATAATAATAATAATAATAATTCATTTATTTTGTATAGCGCTTTTCCAGAAGCCCAAAGGCGCTTTGACAGAGTGGAAAACATAATGCATAACAATACATGAAAACAATACTTCCATTATACTTCCATGTGGTTTAGGCTACCGTCTCCGACCTTGTGGTTTTGTTTTCTCTCAGCGGTTCGTCGAATGCGCTGCAATTACTTTCGCTCTCTATTTCGTCCCAGTCGTTCACCCCATACTTCCTTGTTTAATATCAACTCAAAAAAAAAAAAACACAAACAAAATATTTCCTTCTCAGTTCTTATTCATTTATTTGTTGTTCTTATTTGTTCGTTCGTTCTTCATTCACGTTGTTCGTGATCACGCGATCACGTGGTTAGAAATGTTTAATCTCTCCCCTGAAGAACTATATTCTGTCATATATTATAACACCTTTTTCTTCTTCTCCTATAAAAGGATGCTTTCGTCTAGCTCACCAAATCTATTCATTCCAAAAAAAAATACCATCTCTTACAGTTACCAACTTCTGTCCTGGAAGTCCTTGGTCTCCTTGTGTTTTATACCTCTTCCCCCCCCCCCCCCCCTTCCCACGCCTCCTCCCCCCAAGCCCTCTCCATCCCACACTTCTCCCTGCTCTCAAATGTTGTGTTTGTGTGCTTCCCCTTCTCTCCCCATCTTGTCTTCCGCTCCCTCTTTTTATATATTTTGTTTGTCTGGTTGATTTGTTTGTGAAATAAATGTTAGCTCTTTCACGAGCCTCGATTCAGTATACCAAAAAAAATAAAAAAATAAATAAAACCCACAAAACAAAGAAACAAACCAGGACAAGAAAAGTTAACAAAATTTTTTTTTTGTTTTTTTTTGTATACAAGATCGAGGCTCATGAAAGAGCGAACATGAATCACACAGAAAGACAAACCGACACATAAAACATACAACATCGGGAGCGGTAGACAAGATGGGGAGAGAGGGGGAAGGACACAAACACAACATTTGAGAGCAGGGACCGGGAGACATCGAGAGATCTGTGGGAGGGACAGGGCTTTGGGGGGTTAGGGTTAGGGTTAGGGAGGCATGGGAAGGGGGGGGGGGGTGGGAGAGGTATAAAACATATGGACACTGCCAGAACTTCCAGGAAAGAAGTTGGAATTTCAAACAAGGTGGATCTGGGGTGAATTAGTGGGGGTAGAAAATATCAAGGTTTTGGATGGGGGAAGATAAGAGATGGTGGTGAACAGCTGTTTTAAAGACCTGGAGGGAGGAGTGGGATTGAAGGGAGTGTGGGAGTTTGTTCCAGATGCGGGAGAAAAGAGGAGTGAAGGTGAGCAGAGAGCCGAGATTTCGGCAGTTTAACCATCAGAGGGTTGCTGGCAGATCTTGTGCGACCTGAAGGAATATTTGGGGGACAGAGCACAGAGAGAGCTGGGGGAGCAAGGCCGGAGAAGAGTCGGTAGAAGACATAAAGACCACCTTACCTGCCTGCGGTGAGTGAGTGAAAGGCCCTCAGAGATAGCTTCATCGCGGGAGATTCCAATGATTCTGAAAGCTTTGGTTTCAACAGCGTGAAGCCGAGCTAGGTGTGAGGCAGGAGCACCGGCCCATAGGGGAGAACAGTATTCCATTGAGCTGCGGATGAAAGCCTTGTATGTGGTGAGGAGCTCAGGTATGCCTAGGAAGGACTTCGCACGACGGAGGATGCCCAGTCGGCCATTGGCTTTGGAGGCCAGCTTGGAAATGTGGTTTTCCCAAGAAAGATCATGGCAGATAGTGAGACCCAAAAGCTTGAGCGACAGAACTTCTTTGAGAGGATTGTTGAGAAAGTAGATGGGAGGGTTGACCAGTCGATCTTTTCGGAGAGACGTAGTAAAAGTGTGAGATTTGTCAGGATTGAAAGACATGTTCCACTTGTTTGACCAGTCTGTGATTTTGTCCAGGTCTTCAGAGAGTGAGGAGGCTGCAGACTGCCGATCTGAGGGAAGAGGAATGGAGCGGCAGAGTGAATTCAACACTTCAAAGTGAAATTCAACAAATAATGAATTTATTAAAAGTAATCGTAACCCAAATAAAATGAATGCGAGGTAAAAACCTATTTCCTAATTTGAGACGTCTCCATTCAGACTCTTATACAAACAAGGGGGAAACGAAAGTAAAAGGAAATAAATAATGTTTTGATAAATCAGCCGGCACTCAGCTTTGCGTCCCCAAATGGCTGGTAAGGCTTGCTGGTCGTTCGTCGCCTCCAAACCACCGCGCGTGAAGCGCACAAAATGGTGGGGAGTCGTGCTCCTCGACGTACCAACGTGAGGTCCTTTCGCGCTGCTGACTCTCCTGCAATTCCCTCTGCCGTCCCGGGGAAGCACAACACCCACGCCGATTCTCTTCCCTGCGATGCCAACTGCCCCAAACCGCTCTTGCTCAGTCTTTTTCCACAAGCAAAGATGCACCACCGCCCGCGACCAAGCTAGAGAGAGCTAAAATGCTGTGACCGCTCGACTTGCTGCCAGTACCAGAGAGAAGCAAATGCAACTGCCTCCAACAAACGGCAGGACAAAAGAGAATATATGACCGCCTCCAAAAAACGCCAGCACGAAGAAGGCCAAAAATGGCGAAACCTCGTCTTTGTCCTCCAGCTCTCGAATGTTCCACGCTGACGGCACACTTTGTCCAATCATCGAGCACTACTCAATCGTCCCATTGGGCTTCCACCAATCACGAAGGCCGGGGTGTGGCCTCTTCACCACGAGTCGTCGGGGGGTGAGGGAGGGGGGGGGGCGGAGTCCAGTCATCGTTCGGGAATGTTCAGATGACGTCGGGGTTTCCTTGCCGATCGGCAAATGCTGTTTCTGTCGGCCCTGGCAGCGCTTTGAGCGAATGAGTCCCATAACAGTGCGATTGTTGTTTTATTGAGCTCTCAATTTCATGGCTGGCTGAATGTAATAAGATCATTAGGGATAGACCACAGGAGGCAAATTACACACTGGGGAATTAATCTTTAAGCCCTATAATTAATTAGCCCAAAGCCACGCCCCTTATGGTGACATGCAAACGCTCTTACCCGGACAGACGGCCTACTTACGTACATCGAGATGGCTTCACACATACGGAGCATATCAATCTACTCATTCTGAACTTTCCTAAGGTATTTCTTTGTTTACTCCCACAAACGTAACAATATGTAATTTATAGACTATAGTTTGGAGAAGATTGTATGCAGAAAAGCCTCTTGTTAGTGGGTGGGGCCACGTGAAGACTCGTGGGCACAAAAATGAGCAACAGGTGAGCTTTGCACTTCAAGGGACCGGTTTTGAACTTTCGGCATATGTGTGTGTAAGTCATGGTGGCAGGATTCACTTTAGGGCCCGGAAGGGGTGGAAGATTTTCATCCCCACGCTTTTTGGAAAGGATATTGTAATCAGCTCCGTCTGTCTTTGCATTCGTCACGCTATCTCTCCATCGGTTGCGCAGAAATTCACCAAACTCAGTTGTGATCACCGCATGGTAAGACAGTGCAAAAGTAGCATCATAGGTCAAATACCAAGGGTCAAAAGGTCAAATCCCAAGAAATGTAATTACGACACATTTTTCTCATTTTTTAATTAAACTTTATAGGTGCAGTCAACATTGGGGGACGGATGCATGGAATATGTAACAAACACCTCACCACATGGCGCTATAGAGACATGCCTGTTTTAACTGAGGACATGTCCACCTGTTGTTTTGCATGCGAGTGCACCGTCCATCACAAGGAGGGGGGTAAGCTGGAGGATGTCTCGCCCATACTGGTTGTTGGTGGATGTTAAAGATCCCACATCGTCTTTCGTGAAGAATAGGCGAGTTATTGCCAGAATCCTTAACAAATGACAAATTCCTGCCCTGAAGTTTCAAATGACAAATTCCACTGCTGGGAAGGCAAAGGGAAACCACTCAGCATAACCCTTGCCATGAGACCGACGCTCTGTAAAGATTATGGTACATTGATGATGATGATAAAATGCAATGCAGTTTTGGAACTTTGATATGTTTGTACATGTTGTGTTTGATCTTTATTTTTGTGTAAATTTCTATTTGCAGTGCCAGGAATGGGTAAAGCTACAAATAAGGACATGGAGGGGATGTTGCCTCTCATGAAGATGGTAATATATTCGATGGATAAAATGAAGAAAGTACGACTCAGCAAAGAGGTGAGAGCTGCCAGATAAGACGGTGGATGTTGATTAAACAATGTCAGTCACAGAACAGTGCTTTACCTTACTTAGTTCATATAATTGTTACTTTATAGTCTGATCCTTCTTCCTTTTTCTCCCCATGCTTTTTGAAAAAAATTGGGGGATATTGTGATTGGTTCTGTCTGTCTGTCTGTCCATCATGATATTAAATATGCAACGATGTTTTTGGATTTGAACCCCGGCTTCATTCCTTACGGGGTGTGGACTTAAAGGTTATTAAGTGGGTGCAGCAGGGTATAGTGGTGTGGCAGAGGATACCCGGGGGAAGGGAGGGAGGGAATACCCGGTGCTGCCCAGCCGGTGAGCTTTTCCCGGCGGTGGTTTCAGGACGTGTTGGACATTGAAAGGCTATGGAGTTATTGGCCTCATGGTGGTTACCTTTTGCCTGTGGGCTAGTGGCAGCAGTGCCCGACCCCACATCCCAATATTCATTGTGGTATTTGGCCTCTAAACAGACGTTAAAGCCAACGTACCGACACCTTGGCTTAAACCCTTGGCCAGATTCTGAAGTACCGACACCCAAAACTTGGGGCCTCTAGGTGCTACAGATCGGCCGTGAATGAGTAACAAACAAACACATGAAAATATGTATATCGATTTATTAAACATTTTGGATACCTTTGTATTTTTTAAGGAAAATGTATTGTTCTTTAATTACTTAACTCCAATATAAATACATCATTTAACCCTAATTGTATTTCTTTGCAATCTTCTTTCATGATGTATTTAAAAAAAAAATTTGTTTCAGGATTAATGTAATTCATGTGAAATCCAACATGGTGTTGCAATACGTGGAATTGAATAAAGCAGTTTTAGGTTATTTCTCCGAAATAACTTCACAGTGGATCCCGGTGTCTGGCCATCCGTCCGTACGGTACGTGCATCTGTTAACATTTAACTCGAACATCTCCTTCCAAACTACCTGTCCAATTATGGACAAAAATTGGTATGATGCATCAGGACAGCAACGTCTCATAGGGTTGTACTCCCCATCCAAATGCTCCCCCTAGAAATGGGATGAAAGGGGGTTTTGCCCCAAATATTGGTATTTTATTCAAAAATCTTCTCAGAAACAGCTAAACAGATCCAGATCGAACTTGTCACGAGGTATCAGGACCATGCCCTAACCTTAAGATGTGCTCCGCATGGCCGTATCAACCCTAGAAAGGGGGCCACGGGCTCCCTCATATTCCCTCGACATATCCCTCATATTCACTAACGCATATTTTGCTCACAAACTACATGGCCGATATGGACCAAATTTGGTACGAATCATTAAAACAGTAAGGTCTCATGAGGTTGTGCTCCCCCATCCAGATGCACCCCCATAAGAGGCTGAAAAAGGGGGGTTTCCACGTCAAACAAAGGTAATTTATTTTAAAATCTTTTCAGAAAACATGGGGAAACAACCATCAGTTCCTCATGGGGCTATTATTATTATTATTATTATTAATATTATTATTATTGTTAATGATGGCGTATTGATTGATCTCAAGAGCATTCCATAGTAATTTTGTGTGATGGATGAAAACCTTTTGAATGAAGATAGTAAGTACATGATGGATTTACAATTACATGTCCATTTAGTGGAAGATTTCCAATCAAATTGTCTTTTTTTTTTTTCTTCCTCTATATCCTAAAAGCTTAAGTTTGTGCAGTGAACAAGGTGGGACAAATGGCATTCCAAAATTATTTAATATCACCATGTGCAGCACATGCTCGAGGGATAAATCCGTGCAGCTTACGAGATTGATGATCAAATGTCATGACTTGTAACTGTTGTCTCAGAAGGCCTATTTCACTTTATCTGTTCCTTCCTCTCCCATCCCTCCGCTCTCTCCAAACATCAGCTTTATTACTTTGATCAGTCTTCATATGTGCCTGATTTGTCACTTTGACTTTTCATTATTTCTTGGCAAATAAAAGATGAAAGGCCATCTGTATAATAACTTTGAAAGTATTTGAAAATCTCTGACAGATAAAGGGCATAACATTTAGAGGCCTTCTACAACTGCTTTCAGCAACTCAAAATGCTTGTGGTTAAGTGTTACTTCGTGGGCTGCTTATTTTCAAATGGACAACCATCGGTTTCAGGTAAGCAACGTGTCGATACTGTAATCGTATAAATGTGTGCTCCTGGAATGTTTTGCAGCATCTCATTTGTAATATTTAGCTCCCTGAGTTTCTGTTCCAAATGATATGGACACGATTATGTGGATTTCCATTTCAGAATAGCATTGCATGGGTTCTGGTTGATAGAGATTTTCATCTTGTGGTTCTTGGGAAATTATGGCATTTAAAAAAAGTCTCATTTTGACCCTTCAATTTTGTATATGCAAAAATGTTATTGATATTGGTTTAGATCGTTTTATCATCTTGGTTTCATTATTGGGAGCATAAACTTCACCTTATTCTATATCACATCAAGATTAATAATACATTTGAGGGAAATCAAGGTACTTGTAAAAAATCAAAAACCTCAAAATTATTTTGAGAATAATGTATGCAATAAACATCACTCGGATGTGACGGCAATGCAGAATCCCTCCTCCCACCTCGTCCCCTACCTCCTCCTCTTCCCACCCTAACCCCTTCAGACTCCCACCTCTTCACCTCCCTCCTCACACCAGCCCCTCCTTTCAGACTCCCACCCTACCCTTTCCCTCCCTCCAGACTCCCACTCCTTCCCCTCCCTCTTCCATCCCCTTCCCCTCCATCCTCCCAGCCCTCCTCCCAGAGAGGGAGCCAGAGAGAAAGATGTGGGACAGAGAGAGAGGGAGAGGAGGATTCAGTTGGGGTTTGGAGGGCGAGAGAGGGTAGGGGAGAGACAGAAGGGGGTGGAGGAGAGGGGGGGGGGGAAGGGTGGGAAAGCAAAGCCTTCATCACATGTCGCATCACATGTTGCACACACATTGATGAATCACCCTGCCTGTGAAACACTGGGTTGACGTATTGTACACTCTGGGAGGGAGGGGCAAGCAATCCAACGAAGAGGCCCACCGGATTATGTGCATTTTAGGTTATGTGGCATTTTCAGAGTTGCGAGGCTCTTTTTACGCCCCACATCCTGAACGAAGGAGCCTTTAGGTAATTCATAATACTATATGGATTTCCCGCTCTATTTTTAAAATCTTAGAACTGCCTTGCAGATTCCGGAATGCTTCTGGTTCAAAAGGCCGAAAATGTTTGGCAGATCCGACATTCCAATCTCCACCTATTTAATGCTTTGAAATTGATGCAATCTAGGTCCATCATTATCGAGGGAATTTTAAAAAGAGATTGTTCAATCAAATCTTTGGGGTCCTCAACAAGTTTCACAGGTCCCAGTGGAGTATGAATGAAGGCAATAGAGCAGGAGCGATGACAGCCTTCCTTAAATAAATACACTTACACATTTAGTTAGAAGAATCGCTGATTTCTTAAAATTTATAAATTTCACTCCAGATTTTGAGAGTTGTTTGGTCCACCAGCTCGGATCCTCAAATCGTAAGGCAGATTTTGATTACGTACTTTAGTCCATGAGAGGCTATCATGGAAAATCACATCATATAAAGCATAAAATCGCTCCAAGCTCCTATATCGAAAACTATAGCAACGACAAAAGTGATCTATACAGCTATTCATTGGCATGAAGATCAGGCATTTGATGATCTGAGTGAGGAAAGTCAAAACAATCAATTTTGAGTGCTTAATCGAAATGGAAAACCATTGTGGCCTGTTCCAATGCAAGGCGTTTTTGGGCAGGCCGAAAAAGTTTGAGACACCTGCGAGGGATAGCAGACTGACCAAGGATAAAGCATGTTTTTGTTTTAATTAAATAAGCCGGTTAATTATCTTCAAAAGGTCGTGTTTAAATTTACCCAAACATCCAGCTTTCATTCATGCAGCGTTTGGAGTTACCTTGGTATGCAATTCCCTGTCTGCTATATCCACCATGCCTAGGCAAAGCTGAAATCTGAGCGAAATCGTGCACGTGTTGCTGAGGCGTACCAAAAGCTGTCGCATGCTCAGCGGCAGGAGGCAGCCCAGGTCCGACGCGAAGACCGACGTCGTGCGGAAAAGCAACGGATCATGGACGAGGAAGATCCAGAGAAACAACGCCGACTCGAGGTTGGCTCTCACCTTACTTGTCATAGTAGTCAGGTTCACTATGTTTTTTCGTTAAAATTTTTTGGAGATTAACAAAACTATACATTTATGGAATATTCAGAGCATGAGGAATCCAAAAATTAATGTTGGCGTTCGCGTAGACACCTTTGCAAAAATGACACTCAGGACAGTGATGAAGATCTGTAAAAGCATATTCCTGAACGGTATAGACCGAGTTGATCCTGTGTTGACTTATAGTTCAATCTGATACTAACAAGGCTGCTTTCTTCCTTCATAAACCCATACCTATAACTTCAAAGGACTTGCAATATCATGTATTATGTAATATCACAAATATAAAGACAATGGTTTTCAATTACCTTTGTTTGTTGCTTTTCTATAATCCTGAGCACTATTTTGAGGCCTTTATTGGATTTCTTGACCCAGAAAACATAGGATTAGCATATTTAATTAAGTTTCTAGCTTGATTAGAAGCCGAGATCGTGCAACATATGTATTTTATGGTGGCCATTGTGAAAATCCAAAATGGCGGCCTTGCAGGTCTGTGCAAATGCCAACATTGATTTTCAGATTCTCCATGCTCTGATGATTCCAAAAATGTACAGGTTTGCTAATCTCCCAAAATTTTGAACGAAATTATATTTGTTAACATCGTGAACCTGACTATCTTCATCACTGGCCTGAGTGTCATTTTCGCAAAGGTGTCTATGCAAATGCCAACATTAATTTTTGGATTCCTCAGGCGCTGAATATTCCAAAAATGTAAAGTTTTACTAATCTCCAAAATTTTTGACCGAAATTATATTTGTTAACATAGTGAACCTGACTATTGGCTTTACTTTTGCATCGGAACTGAATGTTTCAGCCAATGTGTATTCACATTCAGGCGCCTCCCTGCCCTGGAGTTCTGTACTGATTATTACCTCCGCCACCGAAGGTGGATGGGAGGTTATGTTTTCACCCCTGTCTGTCTGTTTGTTTCTCAACTATATATCTCAAGTTGTGGACGGATTTGGACGAAATTTGGTAGAGAGGTAGCATATGTGACAAGGACGAAATTATTAGATTTTGATGAAGATCCGGATCCGGCTAGTAGAATTTTTTAAAGTGATTCTTCACCATTGAGAGACGGGGCTAACACCGATATGTAGCACTATATCTCAGTGTTATGGACGGATTTGGAAGAAACTTGGTGGACAGGTTGGGTGTGTTACAAGACCAAATCGATTCGATTTTGCTGAAGATCCGAATACGAATTTGGATACGGTAATTGTTTAATTTTTTTAAGTGATTATTCACCATTGAGAGATAGGGCAAAAAACGATATATAGCACAATGTTTCAAAACGTTGTGGACGACTTATGACAAAACTTGGTGAATGAGTTGGGTAAATGACAAGAACAAGCCGATTATATTTTGGTTCAGGTCTGGATCCAGATTTGACCTATCAGTGGGATTCAAAACATAAACTTTTCAGCCTGGCGGAGGTATACACTCTACCAAGTGCTGTTCTAGTTATTGCTGGATTTTTTTGAGAATAACGTTATTAATGTTTTAATTTTTTTGAGATTTGAGAATTTGAGAAGAACGTTTTGGGACTGACACAATCTGTCAATTTCCCGACCCGGATCTCAGTCAATGGAGTATCTTCTCTTCTAGAGTTGGTTATGACAAACTTCCCTGCAAATGTCTAGTGGAAGGCTAATCCAACTGAAGGCAATCTCAGTTCCTTCCACCAAGTTCGGAACAAGTGTGTGTCTACCCTCAGGAGTACCAGGAAGCACTATCTCTCCACATTCAAGAAGGAACTCTCAAACCTGTCTCCTTCCTCCAAATCCTGGTGCGGCTGGTCAAATCCGTTTCTGGTGTTTGTTCCCACTCCATCCCCTCCCTTACCTCAAATAGCAACACAGTTGACACCGCATGTGACAAAGCCAAATGCCTCAACTCTGTGTTTGCCTCAAAATGTTGTGTCCCAAACCCATCTCTCTCTCTGTTCCCACCTTACCCAGTCGAACCCAACTGCTCCTGGACTCTGTGTCCTTCTCTCCTGACAAGTTGGAGAGTTTTTTGTCAAACCTCGACTGATTCTGCAACTGGACCAGACGGCATCAGCCCACCGGTCCTAAAATCCTGCTCTGTCGCTCTATCTCACCTCTCTCTGTTATCTTCACCCTCTCTTTTGCTCAAGGTCATCTGCCATAATCTTGTAAATCAGCAAACATCAGCGCTTTACACAAAACGGTGCAAAAACAGATCCTTGCAACTACAGACCAATCAGCCTGCTCCTATCAGCAAAGTCATGGAATCCATCATTGCTTCGGATATCAAATCCTTCCTCTTCTCCAATGGCTTGATCTCTGATCATCAATTTGGTTTCAGACCAGGTCACTCCACTCTGGACATGCTGCTTCTGCTGTCTCAACAATGGATGGAGGTCCTCAATGCCAAACAGGAAATCAGAGCCGTCTCCCTTGACATATCATGTGCCTTCGATACGGTCTGGCACCCTGCTCTGCTCACCAAACTCTCCTGCTATGGTATCCATGGAAATCTCCACGCATGGCTTGCGGCCTTCCTCTCTGGTCATAGTCAACGTGTGGCCCTGAATGGATTTCTCTCATCTCCCCTTCCTGTTCAGGCTGGAGTTCCCCAAGGCAGTGTTCTGGGCGCTGTGTTTTTTCTGGTCTTCATCAATGATCTCTCCGACTCCGGAAAATCCTCTCTATCTCTTTGCTGATGGCTCCACTCTCTGCCGCTCCATTCCACATCCTTCAGAATCAGCAGTCTGCAGCCTCCTCACTCTCTGCAGACCTGGACAAAATCACTGATTGGTCAAACAAGTGGAACATGTCTTTCAATCCTGACAAATCTCACACTGTTACTATGTCTCTCCGAAAAGACCGACTGGACAACCCTCCCATCTACTTTGTCAACAATCCTCTCCAAGAAGTTCTGTTGGTCAAGCTTTTGGGTCTCACTATCTGCCATGATCTTTCCTGGGAAAACCACATTTCCAAGCTGGCTTCCAAAGCCAGTCGCCGACTGGGCATCCTCCGTCGTGCAAAGTCCTTCCTTGGCACAACTGAGCTCCTCCCTCCACTCCTCTCCTCACCAGGGCTTTCATCCGCAGCTCAATGGAATACTGTTCTCCCCTCTGGGCCGGTGCTCCTGCCTCACATCTAGCTCGGCTTCACGCTGTTGAAACCAAAGCTTTCAGAATCATTGGAATCTCCTGTGATGAAGCTAACTCCGAGGGCCTTTCACTCACTCACCGCATGCAGGTTGGTGGTCTTTTTGTCTTCTACCAACTCCACTCTGACCTTGCTCCCCCAGCTCTCTCTGGGCTCTGTCCCCCAAATATTCCTACAGGTTGCAAAGATCTGCCAGCAACCCTCTTATGGTTAAACTGCCTAAATCAAGACTCTTTGCTCACCTTCACTCTTTCATTCCTCTTTTCTTCCGACTCTGGAACAAACTCCCCCACTCTCTTCAATTCCACTCCTCCCTCCAGGTCTTTAAAACAGCTGTTCACCACCATCTTTTATCTTCCCCCATCCAAAACCTTGATCTTTTCTACCCCTGCTAATTCACCCCAGATCCCGTTTTTTGAAATTCCAACTTCTTTCCTGGAAGTCCTTGCAGTGTCCATGTGTTTTATACCTCTCCCACCTCCCCCCAAGCCCTCTCCATCCCACAGATCTCTCGATGTCCCTTCTCGCAAATGTTGTGTTTGTGTCCTTCCCCCTCTCTCCCCATCTTGTCTACTGCTCCCCATATTATATGTTTTATGTGTCCGTTTGACTTTTTGTGTGATTAATGTTGGCTCTTTCACAAGCCTCGATCTTGCATCCCCCCCCCAAAAAGTTTATATTTCGTTATATGTAATGCTCGACACTAACTTTTTGGGGGGATGCCCTATAGGGTATCAATTTCTAAATTTTGGTTGCCCGGGAAATAAAAATCCATTTTTTTTTTTTCTCACTCCTTTCCTGAATAACTTTCACTGCAACAAATAAATACTTACACACGCCAATAGCTCTAAAATGGGAGAGAGAGCTTGCAGTGCTTGTAGAAGCAGATGAACATGAGAATCCCCTTCAGCATCCTTTATATCAGCAGGAACACTCTCTTCTCGATGTTCTGCTTCAACACCTTGCCTTTTAGCAAGTGGAAACCCAAATTGAGACAGCCTTTTCTGACTCGTCATTGCTTCGGATGTTGAAAATGATCGCTTCAGATGAAATGAAATTTCGCTTGGCATAGTTTGAAACTCATTAATTTATTCAATCTTACGCCTTTTTTTTTTTTTTTTTGTATACAGAATCGAGGCTCGTGAAAGAGCGAACACTTATCACAAAAAAAAAATCAAAGAGGCAAACAAACAAAGTATATAAAAAGGGGGGCGGTAGACAAGATGGGGAGAGAAGGGGAAGCACATAAACACAACATTTGAGAGCAGGGACATCGGGAATGTGTGGGAGGGAGAGGGATTGGGAGAAGGAGGGGGGGGTGGAAGTGGGGAGAAGTATAAACACAGTACACCAAGGACTTCCAGGAAAGAAGTTGGTATTTCAAAAAAGTGGATTTTGGGTGAAATTAGCGGGGGTAGAAAAGATCAAGGTTTTGGATGGGGGAAGTTAAGAGATGGTGGTGAACAGCTGTTTTAAAGACCTGGAGGGAGGAGTGGGATTGAAGAGTGAGGGAGTTTGTTCCAGAGGTGGGAGAAAAGAGGAGTGAAGGTGAGCAGAGAGTCTTGATTTTGGCAGTTTAACCATAAGAGGGTTGCAGGCAGATCTTGTGCGACCTGTAGGAATATTTGGGGGACAGAGCCCAGGGAGAGATGGAGGAGCAAGGCCGGAGAGGAGTCGGTAGAAGACAGAAAGACCACCAACCTGCCTGCGGTGAGTAAGTGAAAGGCCCTCGGAGGTAGCTTCATCGCGGAAGATTCCAATGATTCTGAACGCTTTGGTTTCAACAGCGTGAAGACGAGCTAGGTGTGAGGCAGGAGCACCAGCCCAGAGGGGGGAACAGTATTCCATTGAGCTGCGGATGAAAGCCTTATATGTGGTGAGGAGCTCAGGTGTGCCAAGGAAGGACTTCGCACGACGGAGGATGCCCAGTCGGCGACTGGCTTTGGAAGCCAGATTTGAAATGTGGTTTTCCCAGGAAAGATCATGGGAGATAGTGAGACCCAAAAGCTTGAGTGACACAACTTCTTGGAAAGGATTATTCAGAAAGTGGATGGGAGGGTTGTCCAGTCGGTCTTTTCGGAGAGACATCGTAAGAGTGTGAGATTTGTCAGGATTGAAAGACATGTTCCACTTGTTTGCCCAGTCTGTGATTTTGTCCAGGTCTGCAGAGAGTGAGGAGGCTGCAGACTGCCGATCTGAGGGATGAGGAATGGAGCGGCAGAGAGTGGAGTCATCAGCAAAGAGATAGAGAGGATTATCAAGAGAGTCGGAGAGATCATTGATGAAGACCAGAAAAAGCACAGGGCCCAGAACACTGCCTTGGGGAACTCCAGCCTGAACAGGAAGAGGAGATGAGAGAAACCCATTCAGGGCCACACGTTGACTACGACTGGAGAGGAAGTCCGCCAGCCATGCGTGGAGATTTCCATGGATACCAAAGGAGGAGAGTTTGGTGAGCAGACCGGGGTGCCAGATGGTATCGAAGGCACGTGATATGTCAAGGGAGACTAATTTCTAAGCTCTAATTTCCTGTTTGGCATTGAGGACCTCCATCCATTGTTGAGACAGCAGAAGCAGCATGTCCAGAGCAGAGTGGCCAGGTCTGAAATCAAATTGATGATCAGAGATCAAGCCATTGGAGAAGAGGAAAGATTTCATATCCGAAGCAATTGCAAAGAAACCAGAAAACGTACTTGTATGAGTAAACTTCCATCATGATGCCTATGGACAAATCAAACCTTTGGCTTGGTCGGAGGTTCAAAGGAGGTTCTTCACTCGTGTGTTATATATATATATATATATATATATATATATATATATATATATATATATATATATATATATATATATATATATATATATATATATATATATATATTGTTACAGACGCGGTTTTGGATGTTAGTTTACCGAGCCGTTTGGTATTACCGCGTCCGCACAGGTACTCCCCGATTAGAACCCTATCCCGCCCGATTCCACTCGAACGTTGGCCAAATCGCGCTATGCTAAATCAATGAAGGAAAGGACACAACGGCTGGGATTAAGGCAACGACACAAGGGGTACAGTTCTCAAGACCTCCGGAGGAGGATATAATATTGGTTATGCAGAAACGGGTAGATTACACGGCAAGAGGTAAAGCACAGCAAGATGGGCACTTAGACACAGTCTTATCTATCCCCGACAGACCACAGACAAACGGGACAAGACTGACTTACACAGGGATTGATGGCGGGGAAGGACAGGCAGTCGGTAGCTCAAGGTGCACCTTGGCTCAGGGACAGGATACAGCTCGGTCCAGTCCAGAGATGCGGGGAGGTATTCAGCGCTTGGAGGTGGCGACTTCTCTCTCCAAGCTGGGGGCGCATCTGATGTCACCTCCCTCTTCCTGCGCATGTCCAGCGGGGAGTGACACGCCCTCGGCTCGTTAGCTCCGCCCCAGATGGAATCGGTCCGCCGCTTCTTATTGGGTGCGGGGGGTTACCGGGCTCCGCCCTTGACGAGGAGCTGACAGCGAGCCCCTCCGTGGTAACCCCGTCGGAGCACATGTTCAATGGCGGCTAACCAAGCCGGAGTGAGGACGCACACTCCCCGCGCCGCCGCCGCTGTTGTTGTTGTTGTTGTTGTACCATGAGGAAGAGCTGCGGGGAGGTATTGGGAGGTCCTAAACTTTCTAACGGTGCCATACAATCACATTCTGGTGCAACGAAGAGTCAGAATTAATGGAAACGAGTCCTTAACTGACATAGACTAAGAATAACTAGCAAGATGTCCTATAGTTGTCTACGTGAGATGCGGTGAACCTGGGTGCGACATTTAATGGGGGAAATAGGGGAAGGTCGGTTCTACAGAGTGTTGTTTACAGAAAATGGGACTAGGGAATGGGGGATTGGGGATAGTTGGGAAGTATTGGGGAAATAGGGGAATATTTACAAGCGGATATGGATGGAGGCCAAATCCCATATCCGCAACAATATTATATATATATATATATATATATATATATATATATATATATACACACACACACACACACACACACACACACACACACACACACACACACACACACACACACACACACACACACACACACACACACACACAGACTTGGCATTAATATGGAATATTTTTTTTGTGGGGGTGAACTTTCTTTTCAAGATGTCTTAGAACCAAAAGTTCATTGGAATTATGTTGAAATTATTCTAGATTTTGTTAATGTGACCTTTAAAAGAAACAAAAACCACATTTGACATTTCGAAACAAATAAATTGATCCTTGAAAGTGATGTAAACTGATAATAATAATAATTCATTTATTTTGTATAGCGCTTTTCATGAAGCCCAAAGGCGCTTTGACAGAGTGCAAAACATAATGCATAACAAAACATGAAAACAACAATTGCAAAAAGACAAGAATCAATCGGGAAATATTTAAAGCAAAAGGAGGGAGAAGGAGAAGTGATAGTCAGGGGTTAAATGCTGTGGGTTGAATGTTGAATGCAGTGCTGAACAGGTGGGTCTTGAGTGATGTTTTGAATGTGGTGAGTGAGGAGGAGTCTCTGATGGTGTGAGGTAGTGAGTTCCAGAGGGTGGGAGCAGCGATGGAGAAGGCCCTGTCCCCCCAGGATCTGAATTTGGTCCGGATGGGGGGGGGGGGGGGGGGGGTCAGGAGGTTGGTACCAGCAGAGCGGAGGTTGCGGGTGGGAGTGTGTCTGGAGAGGAGGTCAGCCAGGTAGGATGGGGCCAGGTTATGGAGGGCTTTGTAGGTCAAGAGGAGGATTTTGTACTGGATTCTCTGGGAGATGGGGAGCCAGTGAAGCTTGTAAAGGATGGGGGTGATGTGGTCACGGGTCCGGGAATGGGTGAGTAGACGGGCAGCGGAGTTCTGAATGTATTGGAGTTTATTGGTGATTGTTGAGGGTGAACCATAGAGGAGGCTATTGCAGTAGTCCAGACGGGAGGTGATGAAGGCGTGGATGAGGGTTTCTGCAGCCGTGGAGGAGAGGGATGAGCGGAGACGGGCGATGTTTTTCAGGTGAAAGAAGGCTGTCTTTGTGATCTGTTTATTGTATTTGTCGAAGGAGAGGGTTTGGTCAAAGATGACGCCAAGATTCCGGATGAGAGGGGAGGTGGATACTGGGATACCGTCGATGTTGAGGGCAAAGTTATGGGTGGATTTTGTGAGCGTTTTGGGCCAATGATGATTATTTCAGATTTATCACAGTTAAGTTTGAGGAAGTTGATTTGAAGCCAGGATTTTATTTCAGAGATGCAGTTTGTCAGGATAGAGTGGGTGTCGGTGGAGACAGACTTGGTGGAGATGAAAAGCTGGATGTCATCGGCGAAGCAGTGTAATTGGAGACCATGACGGCGGATTAAGTGACCAAGGGGGGACAGGTAAAGGATGAAGAGGAGGGGGCCAAGAACTGAACCTTGGGGGACACCTTGGGGGAGGGGAGCAGTGGGGGATTTGCAGTTATTGATGGAGATGAACTGGCGTCTGTCAGAGAGGTATGATTTAATCCAAGAGAGGGCAGTGCCGGTAACGTTAAAGGTGGATTCAAGTCGGGTGAGGAGGATGGTGTGATCGATGGTGTCAAAGGCAGCACTGAGGTCGAGGAGGACGAGAATGTTGAGGTTGCCAGTGTCAGAGGAGAGGAGAAGGTCGTTGGTGATTTTGAGGAGAGCAGTTTCAGTACTGTGGTTGGAGCGGAATCCGGATTGGAATGATTCATACAGGTTATTGGCAGAGAGGTGATGTTTGAGTTGAGTGCCTACAGCGCGTTCCAAAACTTTCGACAGAAAGGGTAGGTTGGAGATGGGTCTGAAGTTGTTTAGGGTGTCAGGGTTTAGACCAGGTTTTTTTAGAATGGGGGTAACAGCAGCAATTTTGAGGGATGGTGGGACGATGCCTGTAGACAGGGAGGAGTTTATTGTTGCAATGATAAGTGGAGAGAGAGCAGGGAGGGAGGCCTTGACAAAGCTGGAGGGGATGGGGTCAAGAGTGCAGGTGGCAGTTTTCATTGCTATGAGGAGTTCAGAGAGGTCAGTAGGGGAGACCGGGGAGAATTGAGACAGGGGAAGGCAGGATAAGGGGGGGCAGGTGGTTGGAGGGGGAGCGGGTGCGGCGGTGGTCAAGCTGTTGTAGATGTTGTCAATTTTGCGTTGGAAGAAAGAAAGGAAGGAGATGCAGTTGTCTACTGTGAATGACTGGGTGGTGGTGTCCAGGGGGCGGAGGAGTTTGTTTATTGTCGAGAAGAGTGCTTTTGGGTTTCCGGAGCCAGAGTGGATAATTTGAGAGTAGTAGGCGGAGCGGGCGTGGGAGAGGGCATCTTTGTAGTGTTGTAGGTGGTCCTTGTAGGCTTGGGAGTGAACTGTGAGACCTGTTTTATTGCGGAGTCTTTCAAGTTGGCGAGCACGAGTTTTCATCAGGCGGAGTTCAGGGGTAAACCAGGGAGCAGAATGGGTGAAAGAAACTGTTTTGGTTTTTAAAGGCGCAAGCCTGGTCAAGGCAGGAGGAGAGAGTGTGGTTGTAGTAGTCAGTGAGGTCGGAAGGGGTGTGGAGGTCAATGAAGGGAGAAGTGGACATTTTTTCAGAGAGGGTGGATGAGAATGAGGTAGGTGAAAGAGCGTTTAGCTTACGGAAGTTGATAGTGCGATAATGTCTTGGTGTTGGGGTGGGGATGTTGATGGTCATAGTGATGGCGAAGTGGTCAGAGAGGGTGAGGTTGGAGCCAGAGAGATGGTGCAAAATTAATCCAGTGGAGCAGACAAGGTCCAAAATGTGACCACGGATATGCGTAGGAAAGTTGACATGTTGAGTGAGGTTAAAGCAGGTGAGTAAATCAGTGAAGTCAGTGGTTATTGTGGAGTCAGTGGAGTCCATGTGGATATTGAAATCACCAAGGAGGAGGATTGAGGGGGAGGGGGAGAGGGAACATAGCTGGGTCAGAAAGTAGAAGTCAGACAGGAATAATGGGTGTGGTTTGGGAGGGCGGTAGACGACAGCCATGACTGACTGCGTGCGACCAGAGAGTTTAAAAGCCAGGTGTTCAAAGGATGAGGATGAGGCGATGGGGATGAGGCTGGTCCTGATGTCTTGACGGTGGATAACGGCAATTCCACCACCTCGGCCCTCCGAGCGTGGTTTATTGACGTAGGAATATCCATTGGGTGTGGTGAGGTTGAGCGTGTAGTAGTCCAGTGGTTGTTGCCAGGTTTCGGTGAGACAGAGAAAGTCCAGTTTGTTCTCCAGGATGTAGTCGTTGAGGATGAGGCATTTGTTGTTGAGGGACCGGGTGTTGAACAGGGTGAGCTTGATGTTGTTTTGAACAGCGGGGATGAATTCAGGTGATTTAGCCAGGGTTCGCAGGCAGGAGATGCGATTTTATGCGTTGCCGTGACTAGGTGCGCTGGGACGATGAATGGGAGTGCGCTGAGCCGACCAGAGGACGGGGATGGAGTGACCTGATTGTACATATACAAACTTATGACCGGAGCCACGGTGAATGTACCTGGGTCGTCGGAGGAGTCCATTTGATTTGATGGCAGAGATGCATGATGGGGTGGAGCGGGTATTGAGCAGAAGGAGCCTTGCGGCGGAGTACCGCAGAGCCATGCCAGGCAGGAGCGGAGAGGCGAGCACGAGGCCAAGGTTGAGGTGAAACAATGGTCCCAACGCACGGGAGCAGGCCCAAGGAAACGAAGGAGCCAGGTAGGTGAAGCCAGGAGCAGAGTCGGGACCAAGCAGAGGGCAGACAGGAGCAAAGAGACGATCACGAGGCCAAGGTTGATCATGGCAAAGCGGGAAATGCAGCGGCAATCAACCGCCGCCGCTACAAATCAAGATCACGGCGGGAAAACCGCCGCCACACCACTGCGAAGGACACAACCCATGAGAGCGTGCCCGAGGAAACAGCGAGCAGGCGAAAGAGCCGGGTAGGCGAAGCAGGGAGCAGAGCCGGGACTATGCGGAGGGCAGACTCAATGGCCAAAAAATCCGCACGACCACCAAAAAAGCAAGCCACAGACAGTGGCCCAGTCAATTCGAACTCAATTCATGGACAGTACTGTGTTAAACTTCTGTACGTTTTCCAGAAGTATCTTTTTATTTTGCACATTAGCTAATCTTTTTTAAAATAAAAACAAAAGTTAAATTACGACTGAGATTACGGACAGTAAAATTACAGTTCAGTACTTCGTGTAACCCCCACGAGCATTCAGGAGATCACGTACACGTTGAGGCATGCTGTTCACGAGATTTGCCAAGGTTTGGACAGGAATCGCTTGCCATGCATTGACAATAGCCTGCTGCAATTCACGCACAGAGGTCGGCTGCTGGTCCAAGCCGTTGATTTGACGTGTTAATTCTGCCCACAAGTTCTCTATCGGATTCATATCTGGGGACATGGCAGGCCACTCCATATGCTCTACACCACGGTCAGCAAGAAAGTGTTGGATCATGCGAGCACGATGGGGCCGTGCATTGTCATCTTGGAAGACAAAGTTTCCTCGAAAGGCTGCACGAGCAAATGGAAGCAATGTTTCTTCCAGAATGGCCCTGTACTTGAACTGGTTCAGGTTTCCATTCAGAACAACCAGGTCAGTTTTGCCCCCTGCATGAAAAGCAGCACAAACGGTCACCCCACCACCTCCAGCTTGGACTCTTGGCACTATAAAATCTTTGTTGTAGGCTTCATGCACTTGTCTGCGCACTCGGACGTGGCCATCTTGACGATAGACCAGAAATCTAGACTCGTCACTGAAGATCACGTGATTCCAGTGTCCTGGCTGCCATTGACGGTGCTCTCTGGCCCACTGCAATCGGCGCTGGCGGTGTTGTCTGGTCAGGCGTGGCTTTCTCAGGGGACGCCTGGCACGATAGCCTGCTTGAACCAGTCGTTGGTTGACTAGCCTTCTGGATACAGGCACATTTGTCAGTTGCTGCCACTCAGCCCTAAGCCGATTAGCTGACTTGGTACGGCCATTGCAGACTAACCAGTGCAGCTGGTGATCATCCCTCCTTGTGGTTCTGCGGGGACGTCCTGGCCTCGGTATTGGAGTAGGGACACCCCTCTGAGCATTTCGTTTCAGGATCTTTGACACCTGACCTTGAGTGATGCCATACTGCCGAGCAATAGCACGCTGTTTCATGCCGTAATTTCGTAAAGCCCCCACTCCATGACAAACAGCATTGTCGAGTTGACGGACCATCTCCAGAGGAAGCGGCAATAACTTTTGGAGACGTGCAGCAGTTGTTTTCCACTAATACAGAACGCAACAACCCTTGTATACCTGACTGTGAAGCCAATCATCAAATGCACCTGTCCG